>NW_028273696.1:208750-407500 GCF_024610735.1 Ursus americanus | reverse complement strand
GGGTTCGGATAGGGTTAGGGTTAGGGATAGGGTTAGGGTTAGGGTTAGGGTTAGGGTTAGGGTTAGGAATAGGGTTAGTGTTCGGGTTAGGGTTACGGTTAGGGTTTGGGTTAGGGTTAGGGTTCGGATAGGGTTAGGTTAGGGTTAGGGTTAGGGTTAGGGTTAGGGTTAGGGTTAGAGTTCGGGTTAGGGATCGGGTTAGGGTTAGGTTTTGGATTCGGGTTCGGGTTCACGTTAGGGTTAGGGTTAGGGTTCGGGTTAGGGTTAGTGTTCGGGTTCTGATTATGGTTAGGGTTAGGGTTAGGGTTAGGGTTAGGGTTACGGTTAGGGTTAGGGTTAGGGTTAGGGTTAGGGTTAGTGTTCGGGTTAGGGTTAGGGTTACGGTTAGGGTTTGGGTTAGGGTTAGGGTTCGGATAGGGTTAGGGTTAGGGATAGGGATAGGGTTAGGGTTAGGGTTAGGGTTAGGATTAGGGTTAGTGTTCGGGTTAGGGTTAGGGTTAGGGTTAGGTTAGGGTTAGGGTTAGGGTTAGGGTTAGAGTTCGGGTTAGGGATCGGGTTAGGGTTAGGTTTTGGATTCGGGTTCGGGTTCACGTTAGGGTTAGGGTTAGGGTTAGGGTTAGGGTTACGGTTAGGGTTAGGGTTAGGGTTAGGGTTAGAGTTCGGGTTAGGGTTAGGGTTACGGTTAGGGTTTGGGTTAGGGTTAGGGTTCGGATAGGGTTAGGGTTAGGAATAGGGTTAGGGTTAGGGTTAGGGTTAGGGTTAGGATTAGGGTTAGTGTTCGGGTTAGGGTTACGGTTAGGGTTTGGGTTAGGGTTAGGGTTCGGATAGGGTTAGGGTTAGAGTTAGGGCTCAGATTCGGTTTAGGGTTAAGTTTAATGTTAGTGTTAGAGTCAGGGTTAGGGTTAGCGTTCGTGTTAGGGTTCGGGTGAGAGTTAGGGTTAGGGTTAGGGTTAGGGTTAGGGTTCGGGTTAGGGTTCGGGTTAGGTTTCGGGTTGATGTTCGCGTCAGGGTTAGTGTTCAGATTCGGGTCAGGGTTCGGGTTAGGGTGAGGGTCAGGGTCATTGTCAGGGTTTAGGATTTAGGGTCAGGGTCAGGGTCAGGTTTAAGGTTAGGTTCAGGGTCAGGTTTGAGGGTTTAGGGTGAGGGTTAGGGTCAGGGTCATGGTCAGGGTCAGGGTTAGTTTCGTGATTAGGGTTCGGGTCAGGTTCGGGTTCGGTTTAGGGATAGGGTTCGGGTTAGGGTTCGGGTGAGGGTTCGCATTAGGGTTTGGGTTCATGTAAGGGTTCGGGTTAGGGTTAGGCTTAGGGTTAGGGGTTTGGTTTCGGGTTCAGGTTCGGGATTTGGGTTCGGGTTCAGGTTCGCGTCAGGGTTAGGCTTCAGGTTCCGGTCAGGGTTCGGGTTAGGGTTAGGGTCAGGGTCAGTGTCAGGGTTAGGGTAAGGGTCAAGGTCAGTGTTTAGGGATTAGGGTTAGGGTGAGGGTACGGGTTAGGGTTAGGGTTACGGTTAGGGTTCGGGTTAGGGTTAGGGTTTGGGTTAGGGTTAGGGTTCAGGGTTAGGGTTAGGGTTAGGGTTAGGGTTAGGGTTAGGGTTCGGGTTAGGGTTCGCGTTAGGGTTAGGGTTCGGGTTAGGGTTAGGGTTAGGGTTAGGGTTAGGGTTTGGGTTCGGGTTAGGGTTCGGGTTAGGGTTAGGTTTAGGGTTAGGGTTCGGGTTAGGGTTAGCGTTAGGGTTAGGGATCGGGTTAGGGTTCGGGTTAGGGTTCGGGTTAGGTTTCGGGTTAGGGTTAGGGTTCGGGTTAGGGTTAGCGTTAGGGTTAGGGATCGGGTTAGGGTTCGGGTTAGGGTTCGGGTTAGGGTTCGGGTTCGGGTTCGGGTTAGGGTTCGGGTTAGGGTTAGGGTTCGGGTTAGGGTTAGGGTTCGGGTTAGGGTTAGGGTTCGGGTTAGGGTTCGGGTTAGGGTTAGGGTTAGGTTTAGGGGTTAGGGTTAGGGTTCGGGTTCGGGTTAGGGTTCGGGTCCGGGTTAGGGTTCGGGATCGGGTTAGGGTTAGGGTTAGGGTTAGGGTTAGGGGTTAGGGGTTAGGGGTTAGGGTTAGGGTTAGGGTCAGGGTTAGGGTCAGGGTCAGGGTTCGGGTTCGGGTTCGGGTTAGGGTTCGGGTTCGGGTTAGGGTTTGGGTTCGGGTTAGGGTTCGGGTCAGGGTTCGGTTAGGGTTAGGGTTCGGGTTAGGGTTCGGGTTAGGGTTCGGGTTAGGGTTAGGGTTAGGGTTCGTGTTAGGGTTCGGGTTAGGGTTCGGGTTAGGGTTCGGGTTCGGGTTAGGGTTCGGGTTCGGGTTGGGGTTCGGTTTCGGGTTAGGTTTAGGGTTAGGGTTCGGGTTCGGGTTCGTGTTCGGGTTCGGGTTCGTGTTCGGGTTCGGGTTCTGGTTAGGGTTAGGGTTAGGGTTAGGGTTAGGCTTAGGGTTAGGGTTAGGCTTAGGGTTAGGGTTTGGTTTAGGGTTAGGGTTCGGGTAGCGTTAGGGTTAGGGTTAGGGTTAGGGTTAGGGTTAGGTTTCGGGTTCGGGTTATGGTTAGGGTTAGGGTTAGGGTTAGGCTTAGGGTTAGGGTTAGGCTTAGGGTTAGGGTTTGGTTTAGGGTTAGGGTTCGGGTAGCGTTAGGGTTAGGGTTAGGGTTAGGGTTACGGTTAGGGTTAGGGTTACGATTCGGTTTAGGGTTAGCGTTCGGATTAGGGTTACGGTTAGGGTTAGGGTTAGGGTTCGGGTTAGGGTTAGGGTTAGGGTTAGGTTAGGGTTAGGGTTAGGGTTAGGGTTAGAGTTCGGGTTAGGGATCGGGTTAGGGTTAGGTTTTGGATTCGGGTTCGGGTTCACGTTAGGGTTAGGGTTAGGGTTCGGGTTAGGGTTAGTGTTCGGGTTCTGATTATGGTTAGGGTTAGGGTTAGGGTTAGGGTTAGGGTTAGGGTTAGGGTTACGGTTAGGGTTTGGGTTAGGGTTAGGGTTCGGATAGGGTTAGGGTTAGGGATAGGGTTAGGGTTAGGGTTAGGGTTAGGATAAGGGTTAGTGTTCGGGTTAGGGTTACGGTTAGGGTTTGGGTTAGGGTTAGGGTTCGGATAGGGTTAGGTTAGGGTTAGGGTTAGGGTTAGGGTTAGAGTTCGGGTTAGGGATCGGGTTAGGGTTAGGTTTTGGATTCGGGTTCGGGTTCACGTTAGGGTTAGGGTTAGGGTTAGGGTTAGGGTTACGGTTAGGGTTAGGGTTAGGGTTAGGGTTAGAGTTCGGGTTAGGGTTAGGGTTACGGTTAGGGTTTGGGTTAGGGTTAGGGTTCGGATAGGGTTAGGGTTAGGAATAGGGTTAGGGTTAGGGTTAGGGTTAGGGTTAGGATTAGGGTTAGTGTTCGGGTTAGGGTTACGGTTAGGGTTTGGGTTAGGGTTAGGGTTCGGATAGGGTTAGGGTTAGAGTTAGGGCTCAGATTCGGTTTAGGGTTAAGTTTAATGTTAGTGTTAGAGTCAGGGTTAGGGTTAGCGTTCGTGTTAGGGTTCGGGTGAGAGTTAGGGTTAGGGTTTGGGTTAGGGTTAGGGTTCGGGTTAGGGTTCGGGTTAGGTTTCGGGTTGATGTTCGCGTCAGGGTTAGTGTTCAGATTCGGGTCAGGGTTCGGGTTAGGGTGAGGGTCAGGGTCATTGTCAGGGTTTAGGATTTAGGGTCAGGGTCAGGGTCAGGTTTAAGGTTAGGTTCAGGGTCAGGTTTGAGGGTTTAGGGTGAGGGTTAGGGTCAGGGTCATGGTCAGGGTCAGGGTTAGGTTTCGTGATTAGGGTTCGGGTCAGGTTCGGGTTCGGTTTAGGGATAGGGTTCGGGTTAGGGTTCGGGTGAGGGTTCGCATTAGGGTTTGGGTTCATGTAAGGGTTCGGGTTAGGGTTAGGCTTAGGGTTAGGGGTTTGGTTTCGGGTTCAGGTTCGGGATTTGGGTTCGGGTTCAGGTTCGCGTCAGGGTTAGGCTTCAGGTTCCGGTCAGGGTTCGGGTTAGGGTTAGGGTCAGGGTCAGTGTCAGGGTTAGGGTTAGGGTCAAGGTCAGTGTTTAGGGATTAGGGTTAGGGTGAGGGTACGGGTTAGGGTTAGGGTTACGGTTAGGGTTCGGGTTAGGGTTAGGGTTTGGGTTAGGGTTAGGGTTCGGGGAGGGTTAGGGTTAGGGTTCGGGTATGGGTTAGGGTTAGGGAAGGGTTCGGGTTCGGGTTAGGGTTAGGGTTCGGGTTAGGGTTTGAGTTAGGGTTAGGGTTAGGGTTAGGGTTCGGGTTAGGGTTTGAGTTAGGGCCAGGGTTCGGGTTAGTTTTAGGGTTAGGGTTAAGGTTCTTGTAGGGTTAGGGTTAGGGTTAGGGTTAGGGGTTCGGGTTCGGAGTTTGGGTTCGGGTTAGGTTTTGGGTTCAAATTCGCGTCAGGTTTAGTGTTCTGGTTCGGGTCAGGTTTCGGTTAGCGTTCGGTTTCGGGTTAAGGTTAGGGTTAGGGTTATGGTTACGGTTCGGGTTAGGGTTAGGGTTAGGTTTAGGGTTAGGGTTTGGTTTAGGATTAGGGTTAGGGTTAGGGTTAGGGTTAGGGTTACTGTTAGGGTTAGGGTTAGGGTTAGGGTTAGGGTTAGGGTGAGGATTAGGGTTAGGGTTAGTGTTCGGGTTAGGGTTAGGTTTCGGGTTAGGGTTACTGTTAGGGTTAGGTTTCGGGTTCGGGTTATGGTTAGGGTTAGAGTTCGGGTTAGGGTGAGGGTTCGGGTTAGGGTTAGGGTTCGGGTTAGGTTTCGGGTTAGGGTTAGGGTTCACGTTATGGTTAGGGTTAGGGTTAGGTTTAGTGTTCGTGTTAGGGTTAGGGTTAGGGTTAGGTTTCGGGTTTCTGTTCATGTCAGGGTTAGGGTTATGGTTAGGGTTTGGGGTAGGATTCGGGTGAGAGTTAGGGTTAGGGTTCGGGTTAGGTTTAGGGTTAGGGTTTGGTTTAGGGTTAGGGTTCGGGTAGGGTTAGGGTTAGGTTTAGGGTTTGGTTTAGGGTTAGGGTTCGAGTAGGTTTAGGTTTAGGGTTAGGGTTAGGGTTAGGGTTCGAGTTTGGGGTCAGGTTAGGGGTTAGGGTTAGGGTTAGGGTTAGGGTTCGGGTTAGGATTCGGTATAGGGTTAGGGTTCGGGTTAGGGTTCGGTTTCGGGTTAAGGTTAGGGTTAGGTTTATGGTTAGGTTTCGGGTTAGCGTTAGGGTTAGGGTTAGGGTTAGGGTAAGGGTTTGGTTTAGGGTTAGGGTTAGGGTTAGGGTTCACGTTACGCTTAGGGTTAGGTTTAGGGTTAGGGTTAGTTTTCGTGGTAGGGTTAGGGTTAGGGTTATGTTTCGGGTTAGGGTTAGGATTAGTGATAGGGTTCGGGTTAGGGCTAGGGTTCTGGTTAGGGTTAGGGTTAGGGTTAGGGTCAGGGTAATGGTCAGGATCAGGCTAAGGGTCTGGGTCAGGGTATAGGGTTTGGGTTCCAGTTAGGGTACGGGTCAGGTAAGAGACCACAGTGCCCAGGCACCATTGAGCTCTTCCCTCATCCCGGCGGTTTTGCTAGCAGAAGTTCAACCCCAACGAACACAGCCCGGAGACCCCTGGGGCAAAAACGGCTTCCGACGAACAATATGCTCTTGCTGTGGAAAACCTATCCCAGTGGGGGTAGCCAGGTAAACAAAATGCCACACACCCAGGGGTAAGAAACAACATTGCCCAGGCAAGGTCTAAGCCCCTCACCTCGTCCCTGTGCTTTGGGGAGCTGGAGGGACACCCGAGGCCCACGGGCCTGAGACCTGTTTGGCCAAAAGCCGGCTTCCCACGGAAACAGTTTTCCTGAGGTGCAGACCCTCTCACAAGTGGTTGTGGCAAGGTAAAGCAAATGCCATCCACTTCTCTGGAAGAAACCACAGTGCCCAGCCATGTCTAAGCCCTCCCCTCCTCCCTGGGCTTCTGGTAGCAGGAGTGAAAAGAGAGCAACACAGCACTGGGACCCTTTGACAGAAACCGGCTTCCCCCGAGGAAGTCCTTCTCCACGTGCAGACATGCTCCCCAGTGCCTGTGGCAGGGGAAGGAAATGCCATACACTGACCTGGAAGAGGCCACAGGGCCCAGGCACAGTCTGAGCCTTTCCCTCATCCCGGCGGTTTTGCTAGCAGGAGTTCAACCCCAATGAACACAGCCCGGACACCCGCTGGAGCCCAAACGGCTTCCGACGAACAATATGCTCTTGCTGTGGAAAACCTATCCCAAGTGGGGGTAGCCAGGTCAACAAAATGCCACACACCCAGGTGGAAGAAACAACATGGCCCAGGCATGGTGTAAGCCCCTCACTTCGTCCCTGTGCTTTGGGGAGCCGGAGGGACCCCCAAGGCCCACGGCCCTGAAGCCCGTTGGTCAGAAAGCCGGCTTCCCACGGAAACAGTTTTCCTGAGGTGCACACCCTCTCCCAAGTAGTTGTGGCAAGGTAGGTAAAGCAAATGCCATCCACGTCTCTGGAAGAAACCACAGTGCCCATCCATGTTCTAACCCCTCCCATCCTCACTGGGCTTCTGACAGCCGGAGTGAAAAGAGAGGAGCACAGCACTGCGACCCGTTTGACAAAAACCGGCTTCCCACGGGAAAGTCTTTCTCCACGTGCAGACATGCTCCCAAGTGCCTGTGGCAAGGTGAAGGAAATGCCATACACTGACCTGGAAGAGACCACAGGGCCCAGGCACAGTCTGAGCCCTTCCGTCATCCCGGCGGTTTTGCTAGCAGGAGTCAACCCCAACGAACACAGCCCGGAGACCCCTGGGGCAAAAACGGCTTCCGATGATCAGTATGCTCTTGCTGTGGAAAACCTATCCCAAATAGGGGTAGCTAGGTAAACAAAATGCAACACACCCAGGTGTAAGAAACAACATTGCCCAGGCATGTTCTAAGCACCTCACCTCGTCCCTGTGCTTTGGAGAGCCGGAGGGACACCCGAGGCCCACGGGCCTGAGACCCGTTTGGCCAAAAGCCGGCTTCCCACGGAAACAGTTTTCTGAGGTGCAGACCCTCTCACAAGTGGTTGTGGCAAGGTAAAGAAATGCCATCCACTTCTCTGGAAGAAACCACAGTGCCCACCCATGTTCTAAGCCCTCCCCTCCTCCCTGGGCTTCTGGCAGCAGGAGTGAAAAGAGAGGAACACAGCACTGGGACACTTTGACAGAAACCGGCTTCCCACGAGGAAGTCCTTCACCACGTGCACACATGCTCCCCAGTGCCTGTGGCAAGGTGAAGGAAATGCCATACACCGACCTGGAAGAGGCCACAGGGCCCAGGCACAGTCTGAGCCTTTCACTCATCCCGGCGGTTTTGCTAGCAGGAGTTCAACCCCAACGAACACAGCCCGGAGACCCCCTGCAGCCCAAACGGCTTCCGACAAACAATATGCTCTTGCTGTGGAAAACCTATCCCAAGTGGGGGTAGCCAGGTCAACAAAATGCCACACAACCAGGTGGAAGAAACAACATGGCCCAGGCATGGTCTAAACCCCTCACCTCGTCCCTGTGCTTTGGGGAGCCGGAGGGACAGCCGAGGCCCACGGCCCTGAGACCCCTTTGCAAAAAGCCGGCTTCCCACGGAAACAGTTTTCCTGAGGTGCAGACCCTCTCACAAGTGGTTGTGGCAAGGTAAAGCAAATTCCCTCCACTTCTCTGGAAGAAACCACAGTGCCCAGCCATGTTCTAAGCCCTCCCATCCTCCCTGGGCTTCTGGCAGCAGGAGTGAAAAGAGAGGAGCAGAGCACTGGGACCCGTTTGACAAAAACCGGCTTCCCACGGGAAAGTCTTTCTCCACGTGCAGACATGCTTCCAGGTGCCTGTGGCAAGGGGAAGGAAATGCCATACACTGACCTGGAAGAGGCCACAGGGCCCAGGCACAGTCTGAACCCTTCCCTCATCCCGGCGGTTTTGCTAGCAGGAGTTCAACCCCAACGAACACAGCCCGGAGACCCCCTGGGACCCAAACGGCTTCCGAGGAACAATATGCTCTTGCTGTGGAAAACCTATCCCAAGTGGGGGTAGCCAGGTCAATAAAATGCCACACACCCAGGTGTAAGAAACAACATTGCCCAGGCATGGTCTAGGCCCCTCACCTCGTCCCTGTGCTTTGGGGAGCCGGAGGGACCCCCGAGGCCCACGGCCCTGAGAACCCTTTGCAAAAAGCCGGCTTCCCACGGAAACAGCTTTCCTGAGGTGCAGACCCTATCCCAAGGGGTTGTGGCAAGGGAAAAAAATGCCATCTCCTTCTCTGGAAGAAACCACAGTGCCCAGCCATGTTCTAAGCCCTCCCCTCCTCCCTGGGCTTCTAGCAGCAGGAGTGAAAAGAGAGGAGGACAGCACTGGGACGCTTTGACAGAAACCGGCTTCCACGAGGAAGTCCTTCTCCACGTGCAGACATGCTCCCCAGTGCCTGTGGCAAGGTGAAGGAAATGCCATACACTGACCTGGAAGAGACCACAGGGCCCAGGCACAGTCTGAGCCCTTCCCTCATCCCGGCGGTTTTGCTAGCAGGAGTTCAACCCCAAGGAACACAGCCCGGACACCCCCCGGGGACCAAACGACTTCCGACGAACAATGTGCTCTTGCTGTGGAAAACCTAACTCAAGTGGGGGTAGCAAGGTCAACAAAATGCCACACACCCAGGTGGAAGAAACAACATGGCCCAGGCATGGTCTAAGCCCCTCACCTCTTCCCTGTGCTTTGGGGAGCCGGAGGGACCCCCGAGGCCCACGGCCCTGAGGCCCGTTGGGCAGAAAGCCGGCTTCCCACGGAAACAGCTTTCCTGAGGTGCAGACCCTATCCCAAGTGGTGGTGGCAAGGGAAAGCCAATGCCATCCCCTTCTCTGGAAGAAACCCCAGTGCCCAGGCATGTTCTAAGCCCTCCCATCCTCCCTGGGCTTCTGGCAGCAGGAGTGAAAAGAGAGGAGCACAGTACTGGGATCCGTTTGACAGAAACCGGCTTCCCAGGGGGAAGTCCTTCCCCACGTGTAGACATGCTCCCAGGTGCCTGTGGCAAGGGGAAGGAAATGCCATACACTGACCTGGAAGAGACCACAGGGCCCAGGCACAGTCTGAGCCCTTCCCTCATCCCGGCGGTTTTGCTAGCAGGAGTTCAACCCCAACGAACACAGCCCGGAGACCCCATGGGGCCCAAACGGCTTCCGACAAACAATATGCTCTTGCTGTGGAAAACCTATCCCAAGTGGGGGTAGCCAGGTCAACAAAATGCCACACAACCAGGTGGAAGATACAACATGGCCCAGGCATGGTCTAAGCACCTCACCTCGTCTCTGTGCTTTGGAGAGCCGGAGGGACACCCGAGGCCCACGGCCCTGAGGCCCGTTGGGCAGAAAGCCGGCTTCCCACGGAAAAAGCTTTCCTGAGGTGCAGACCCTATCCCAAGGGGTGGTGGCAAGGGAAAGCAAATGCCATCCCCTTCTCTGGAAGAAACCCCAGTGCCCAGCCATGTTCTAAGCCCTCCCATCCTCCCTGGGCTTCTGGCAGCAGGAGCGAAAAGAGAGGAGCACAGCACTGGGACCCTTTGAGAGAAACCGGCTTCCCACGAGGAAGTCCTTCTCCACGTGCAGACATGCTCCCCAGTGCCTGTGGCAAGGTGAAGGAAATGCCATACACTGACCTGGAAGAGACCACAGGGCCCAGGCACAGTCTGAGCCCTTCCCTCATCCCGGCGGTTTTGCTAGCAGGAGTTCAACCCCAAGGAACACAGCCCGGACACCCCCCGGGGCCCAAACGGCTTCCGACGAACAATGTGCTCTTGCTGTGGAAAACCTAACCCAAGTGGGGGTAGCAAGGTCAAAAAAATGCCACACACCCAGGTGGAAGAAACAACATGGCCCAGGCATGGTCTAAGCCCCTCACCTCGTCCCTGTGCTTTGGGGAGCCGGAGGGACCCCCGAGGCCCACGGACCTGAGGCCCGTTGGGCAGAAAGCCGGCTTCCCACGGAAACAGCTTTCCTGAGGTGCAGACCCTATCCCAAGGGGTGGTGGCAAGGGAAAGCCAATGCCATCTCCTTCTCTGGAAGAAACCCCAGTGCCCAGCCATGTTCTAAGCCCTCCCATCCTCCCTGGGCTTCTGGCAGCAGGAGTGAAAAGAGAGGAACACAGCACTGGGACTCTTTGACAGAAACCGGCTTCCAACGAGGAAGTCCTTCTCCCCGTCCAGACATGCTCCCCAGTGCCTGTGGCAAGGTGAAGGAAATGCCATACACTGACCTGGAAGAGACCACAGGGCCCAGGCACAGTCTGAGCCCTTCCCTCATCCCGGCGGTTTTGCTAGCAGGAGTTCAACCCCAACGAACACAGCCCGGAGACCCCTGGGGCCCAAACGGCTTCCGACGAACAATATGCTCTTGCTGTGGAAAATCTATCCCAAGTGGGGGTAGCCAGGTCAACAAAATGCCACACACCAAGGTGGAAGAGACAACATGGCCCAGGCATGGTCTTAGCCCCTCACCTCGTCTCTGTGCTTTGGGGAGCCGGAGGGACACCCGAGGCCCACGGCCCTGAGACCCGTTTGGCCAAAAGCCGGCTTCCCACGGAAACAGTTTTCCTGAGGTGCAGACCCTCTCACAAGTGGTTGTGGCAAGGTAAAGCAAATGCCATCCACGACTCTGGAAGAAACCGTAGTGCCCAGCCATGTTCTAAGCCCTCCCATCCTCACTGGGCTTCTGGCAGCAGGAGTGAAAAGAGAGGAGCACAGCACTGGGACCCGTTTGACAAAAGCCGGCTTCCCACGAAAAAGCCTTTCTCCACGTGCAGACATCCTCCCAAGTGCTGAGGACATAGTACTGAGACATATTTGGCAGAAACGGGTTCAAATGAAAAATATTTCTTGATGTGCAAACTCTATCTTAATTTGTTGTGGCAAGGTAAAGGATGTGCCATATGCTTATTTGTAAGAAATAACTGGTCCCATGGACGGTCTGAGCCCTAAGATCATCACTGTTCTTTTGGTATCATGAGTTAAAACCGAGGCAAACAGCTGAGAAAATTTGGCAAAAACCGCCTTTCAATGAAATAAATTTTCTCTTTTGCAAACTCTATCATAATTGTTTGTGCCAATGTAAAGAAAATGCCATACGCTTATCTGTAAGAAACAAGTTTCCAGGATCGGTCTGAGCCCTCACATCATCATAGTGATTTCGGTAGCATTAGTTAATCCCAAACAACACGGTATTGAGACACATTTGACAAAAAACCGCTTCCAACGAAAAATATTTTGTTCATGTTGAAACCCTATCATATGTGGTTGTGGCAATGTAAAGAAAATGCCACACCCTTATGTGTAAGAAACAACATTACCCAGGAACAGTCTAAGCCCTAACATCATCACTGTGCTTTTGGTAGCATGAGTGAAACCCGAGGAATACAGCACTTAGACACATTTGGGAAAAACCGGCTTCCAATGAAAACGATTTTCTTAACGTGGAAACCCTATCACAAGGGGTTGTGGAAGGTAAAGTAAAAAAGCGGAGTTCCAACGAGAAATATTTTCTTCACGTAGAAACCCGTTCCTGGGCACTGTTGTTTCTTACACATAAGGGTGTGGCATTTATTTATCTGGCCACAACCACTTACGTTTGGGTTTGAAAGGGAAGAAAATATTATTCATTGGAACGCGATTTTTGCCAAATGTGTCTTAGTGCTGTTTGCCTCCGCTTTAACTCCCGCTCCCAAAAGCACAGTGCTGATATTAAGGCTCAGACTGTTCCAGGGCACTGTTGTTTCTTACAGATAAGCGTATGGCATTTTCTTTACATTGGCACAAACAATTATGGGTTTCGGGTTCGGGTTCGGGTTAGGGGTTTGGGTTCTGGTTCTGGTTCTGGTTCGGGTAGGTTTCAGGTTCGGGTCGGGTAGGGTTCGGGTTCGGGTTCGGGTAGGGTTCGGTTTCAGTTACGGTTCGGGTTCGGTATCGGTTTCGCTTTCAGTTATGGATTCGGGTTCGGGTTCGGGTTAGGGGTTAGGGTTCGGGTTCGGGTTCTGGTTCGATATTGGTTTCGCTTTCGAGTATGGATTCGGGTTCGGGTTCGGGTTAGGATTAGGGTTCGGGTTCGGGTTAGGATTAGGGTTCGGGTTCGGGTTCGGGTTCAGGCTCGGGTTAGGGTTCGGGTTAGGGTTAGGGTAAGGGTTCGGGTTAGGGTTCGGGTTCGGGTTTGGGTTAGGGTTCGGTTTAGGGTTAGGGTTCGGGTTAGGGTTAGGGTTCAGGTTCGGTTTAGGGTTAGGGTTAGGATTAGGGTTAGGGTTAGGGTTAGGGTTCGGGTTAGGGTTCGGGTTCGGGTTAGGTTTCGGGTTAGGGTTAGGGTTAGGGTTCGGGTTCGGTTTCGGGTTAGGGGTCGGGTTAGGGTTAGGGTTCGGGTTCGGGTTAGGGTTCGGGTTCGGGTTAGGTTTCGGGTTAGGTTTAGGGTTCGGGTTAGGGTTAGGGTTAGGGTTCGGGTTCGGTTTCGGGTTAGGGGTCGGGTTCGGGTTCGGGTTAGGGTTAGGGTAAGGGTTCGGGTTAGGGTTAGGGTTCGTGTTAGGGTTCGGGTTAGGGTTAGGGTTCGGGTTCGGGTTAGGGTTAGGATTCGGGTTCGGTTTCGGGTTAGGGTTCGGGTTAGGTTTCAGGTTAGGGATAGGGTTAGGGTTTGGGTCAGGTTAGGGTTAGTGTTCGGGTTAGGGTTAGGGTTAGGGTTCGGGTTAGGGTTCGTTTTCGGGTTAGGGTTCGGGTTAGGGTTAGGGTTCGGGTTCGGGTTAGGTTTCGGTTTAGGTTTAGGGTTCGGGTTAGGGTTAGGGTTAGGGTTCGGGTTCGGTTTCGGGTTAGGGGTCGGGTTCGGGTTCGGGTTAGGGTTAGGGTAATGGTTAGGGTTAGGGTTAGAGTTCTGGTTAGGGTTAGGGTTAGGGTTAGGGTTCGGGTTCGGTTTCGGGTTAGGGTTCGGGTTAGGGTTAGGGTTAGGGTTAGGCTTAGGGTAAGAGTTAGGGTTAGGGTTAGGGTTCGGGTTCGGTTTCGGGTTAGGGTTACGGGTAGGGTTAGGGTTCGGGTTCGGGTTAGGCTTAGGGTAAGAGTTAGGGTTAGGGTTAGGGTTCAGGTTAGGGTTAGGGTTAGGGTTAGGGTTACGGTTCGGGTTCGGGTCGGGTTAGGGTTCGGGTTAGGCTTAGGGTTAGGGTTCGGGTTAGGGTTTGGGTTAGGGTTAGGGTTTGGATTCAGGTTCGGGTTCTCATTAGGGTTAGGGTTAGGGTTAGGGTTCGGGTTAGGGTTAGGGTTCGGGTTATGTTTTAGGGTTAGGATTAGTGTTCGGGTTCGGGTTAGGGTTAGGGTTAGGTTTCAGGTTAGGCATAGGGTTAGGGTTAGGGTCGGGTTAGGTTTAGTGTTCGGCTTAGGGTTACGGTTAGGGTTAGGGTTCGGGTTCGGTTTTGGGTTAGGTTTAGGGTTAGGGTTAGGGTTAGGGTTAGGGTTAGGGTTCGGTTTAGGGTTAGGGTTAGGGTTAGGGTTAGGGTTAGGGTTAGGGTGAGGGTCAGGGTCAGTGTCAGGGTTTAGGGTTTAGGGTCAGGGTCAGGGTCAGGTTTAAGGTTAGGTTCAGGGTCAGGTTTGAGGGTTTAGGGTGAGGGTTAGGGTCAGGGTCATGGTCAGGGTCAGGGTTAGGTTTCGTGATTAGGGTTCGGGTCAGGTTCGGGTTCGGTTTAGGGATAGGGTTCAGGTTAGGGTTCGGGTGAGGGTTCGCATTAGGGTTTGGGTTCATGTAAGGGTTCGGGTTAGGGTTAGGCTTAGGGTTAGGGGTTTGGTTTCGGGTTCAGGTTCGGGGTTTGGGTTCGGGTTCAGGTTCGCGTCAGGGTTAGGCTTCAGGTTCCGGTCAGGGTTCGGGTTAGGGTTAGGGTCAGGGTCAGTGTCAGGGTTAGGGTTAGGGTCAAGGTCAGTGTTTAGGGATTAGGGTTAGGGTGAGGGTACGGGTTAGGGTTAGGGTTACGGTTAGGGTTCGGGTTAGGGTTAGGGTTTGGGTTAGGGTTAGGGTTCGGGGAGGGTTAGGGTTAGGGTTCGGGTATGGGTTAGGGTTAGGGAAGGGTTCGGGTTCGGGTTAGGGTTAGGGTTCGGGTTAGGGTTTGAGTTAGGGTTAGGGTTAGGGTTAGGGTTCGGGTTAGGGTTTGAGTTAGGGCCAGGGTTCGGGTTAGTTTTAGGGTTAGGGTTAGGGTTCTTGTAGGGTTAGGGTTAGGGTTCGGGTTCGGGGTTCGGGTTCGGGTTAGGTTTTGGGTTCAAATTCGCGTCAGGTTTAGTGTTCTGGTTCGGGTCAGGTTTCGGTTAGCGTTCGGTTTCGGGTTAAGGTTAGGGTTAGGGTTAGCGTTCACGTTATGGTTAGGGTTAGGGTTAGGTTTAGTGTTCGTGTTAGGGTTAGGGTTAGGGTTAGGTTTCGGGTTTCTGTTCATGTTAGGGTTAGGGTTAGGGTTAGGGTTTAGGTTAGGATTCGGGTGAGGGTTAGGGTTAGGGTTCGGGTTAGGTTTAGGTTTAGGGTTTGGTTTAGGGTTAGGGTTCGGGTAGGGTTAGGGTTAGGTTTAGGGTTTGGTTTAGGGTTAGGGTTCGGGTAGGGTTAGGGTTAGGGTTCGGCTTCAGTTTAGGGTTAGGTTTACGGTTAGGGTTTGTTTTAGGGTTAGGGTTCGGGTAGGGTTAGGGTTAGGGTTAGGGTTAGGGTTCAGGTCAGGTTTTGGGTTTGGGTTAGGGTCAGGGTCAGCGTCAGGGTTTAGGGTCTAGGGTCAGGGTCAGGTTCATGGTCAGGATCAGGGTTAGTGTTAGGGTCACAGTGAGGTTTTAGGGTTTAAGTTTAGGGTTAGGGATACGGTTCGGGTTCGGGTTAGGGTTAGGGTTCACGTTTGGGTTATGGTTCGGGTTCGTTTTCGGTTAGGGTTAGGGTTAGGGTTAGGGTTAGAATTCGTGTTCGGTTTAGGGTTCGGGTTAGGGTTAGGTTTAGGGTTAGGGTTAGGGTTAGGGGTTCGGGTTTGGGGTCAGGTTAGGGGTTCGCGTTCAGGTTCGGGTTCAAGTTCGCATCACGGTTAGTGTTCAGGTTCGGGTCAGGGTTCGGTTTAGGGTTAGGGTCAGGGTCAGGGTCAGGGTTTAGGGTTTAGGGTCAGGGTAAGGGTCAGGGTCAGGTTTAGGGTTAGGGTTAGGGTTATGGTTCGGGTTAGGGTTCGGGTTAGGGTTAGGGTTCGGGTTGGGGTTCGGTTTCGGGTTAAGGTTAGGGTTAGGGTTATGGTTAGGGTTCGCGTTAGCGTTAGGGTTAGGGTTAGGGTTAGGGTTTGGTTTAGGGTTAGGGTTAGGGTTAGGGTTCACGTTAGGGTTAGGTTTAGGGTTAGGGTTAGTTTTCGTGTTAGGGTTAGGGTTAGGGTTAGGTTTCGGGTTCAGGTTCATGTTAAGGTTAGGGTTCGTGTTATGGTTAGGGTTAGGTTTCGTGTTAGGGTTAGGATTAAGGTTAGGGTTCGGGTTAGGGCTAGGGTTCTGGTTAGGGTTATGGTTCGGTTTAGGGTTAGGGTTTGGGTTAGGGTTCTGTTTCGAGTAGGGTTACGGTTAGGATTCGGGTTCAGGTTCGTGTTAGGCTGAGGGTTAGGGTTAGTGTTAGGTTTAGGGTTCGGGTTACGTTTCAGGTTCGGGTTCGAGTAAGGTTTAGGGTAAGGGTTAGGATTAGGAGAGGGTTAGGGTTAGGGTTACTGTTAGGGTTAGGTTTTGGGTTAGGGTTCGTGTTAGGGTACGGGTTAGGGTTAGGGTTCGGGATAGGGTTAGATTTAGGGTTATATTTCGGGTATGGTTAGGGTTAGGGTTAGAGTTCTGGTTAGGATTCGGGTTCGGGTTAGGGTTCGGGTTAGGGCTAGGGTTCGGGTTAGGGTTAGGGTTCGGGTTAGGGGTTCGGGTTTGGGTTCGTGTTAGGGATTCGGGTTCGGGTTAGGGTTCGGGTTCAGATTCATGTCAGGGTTAGGGTTCGGGTTCCGGTCAGGGTTCGGGTTAGGGTAGGGTCAGGGTCAGGGTCAGGGTTTAGGGTTTAGAGTCAGGGTCAGGGTCAGGGTTAGGTTTGGGGTCAGGGTCAGGGTCAGGGTTAGGTTTGGGGTCAGGGTCAGGTATTAGGGTTTAGGGTTAGGATTAGGGTCAGGGTCATGGTCAGGATCAGGGTCAGGGTCAGTGTCAGGGTTAGGGTTAGGGTTCGTGTTCGGTTGACAGTTCGCGTCGGGTTCCGGTTCGGGTTAGGGATGGGGTTAGGGTTAGTGTTCGGGTTAGGGTTCGGCTTAGGGTTAGGTTTCGGGTAAGGGTTCGGGTTCGGGTTCGGGTTACGGTACGGGTTATGGTTAGGGTTCGGGTTAGGGTTAGGGTTAGGGTCGGGTTAGTTTTAGGGTTAGGGTTAGGGTTACGGTTAGGGTTCGGGTTAGGGTTAGGTTTCAGCTTAGGGTTAGGGTTCTGGTTAGGGTTAGGGTTCGGGTTAGGGTTAGGATCAGGGTCAGGGTTTAGGGATTAGGGTCAGTGTCAGGGTCAGCGTTAGGTTTAGGGTGAGGGTCATGGTTAGGGTTAGGGTCAGGGTCAGGTTTTAGGGTTTGGGGTTAGGGTTAGGTTCAGGGTTAGGATTAGGGTTAGGGTTAGGGTTAGGGTTCGGATTCGGTTTAGGCTTAGGGTTAGGGTTTGTGTTCGGGTTAGGGTTAGGTTTAGGGTTAGGGTTAGGCTGAGGTTTAGGGTTAGGGTTATGGTTAGGGTTAGGGTTCGGGTTAGGCTGACGGTTAGTGTTAGGGTTAGGGTTTGGTTTAAGGTTAGGGTTCGGGTTCAAGTTCACGTCAGGGTTAGTGTTCGGGTTAGGGTTAGGGTAAGGGTTAAGTTAGGGTTAGAATTCGGATTCGGGTTAGGCTGAGGGTTAGGGTTAGGTTTAGGGTCCTTTTAGGGTTCAGGTTAGGGTTAGCGTTCGGTTTAGGACTAGGGTTCGGGTTAGGGTTACGGTTCAGTTTAGGGTTAGAGTTCGGGTAAGGGTTCGGGTTCGGGTTAGGGTACGGGTTACGGTTAGGGTTAGGGTTAGGGTTCGGGTTCGGGTTAGGGTTAAGTTAGGGTTAGGGTTAGGGTTAGGGTTAGGGTTCGTGTTATGGTTTGAGTTAGGGTTAGGGTTAGGGTTAGGGTTAGGCTTAGGGTTAGGGTTTGGTTTAGGGTTAGAGTTCGGGTAGTGTTAGGGTTATGGTTAGGGTTAGGGTTAGGGTTAGGGTTAGGGTTAGGTTTCGTGTTCGGGTTATGGTTCGGGTTAGGGTTAGGTTTTGGATTCGGGTTCGGGTTCATGTTAGGGTTAGGGTTAGGTTCGGGTTAGGGTTAGTGTTCGGGTTCCGATTATGGTTAGGGTTAGGGTTAGGGTTAGGGTTAGGGTTACGGTTAGGGTTAGGGTTAGGGTTAGGGTTAGGGTTAGGGTTAGGGTTAGTGTTCGGGTTAGGGTTAGGGTTACGGTTAGGGTTTGGGTTAGGGTTAGGGTTCGGATAGGTTAGGGTTAGGGTTAGGGTTAGGATTAGGGTTAGTGTTCGGGTTAGGGTTACGGTTAGGGTTTGGGTTAGGGTTAGGGTTCGGATAGGGTTAGGGTTAGAGTTAGGGCTCAGATTCGGGTTAGGGTTAAGTTTAATGTTAGTGTTAGAGTCAGGGTTAGGGTTAGCGTTCGTGTTAGGGTTCGGGTGAGGGTTAGGGTTAGGGTTAGGGTTAGGGTTCGGGTTAGGTTTCGGGTTGATGTTCGCGTCAGGGTTAGTGTTCAGGTTCGGGTCAGGGTTCGGGTTAGGGTGAGGGTCAGGGTCAGTGTCAGGGTTTAGGGTTTAGGGTCAGGGTCAGGGTCAGGTTTAAGGTTAGGTTCAGGGTCAGGTTTGAGGGTTTAGGGTGAGGGTTAGGGTCAGGGTCATGGTCAGGGTCAGGGTTAGGTTTCATGATTAGGGTTCGGGTCAGGTTCGGGTTCGGTTTAGGGATAGGGTTCGGGTTAGGGTTCGGGTGAGGGTTCGCATTAGGGTTTGGGTTCATGTAAGGGTTCGGGTTAGGGTTAGGCTTAGGGTTAGGGGTTTGGTTTCGGGTTCAGGTTCGGGGTTTGGGTTCGGGTTCAGGTTCGCGTCAGGGTTAGGCTTCAGGTTCCGGTCAGGGTTTGGGTTAGGGTTAGGGTCAGGGTCAGTGTCAGGGTTAGGGTTAGGGTCAAGGTCAGTGTTTAGGGATTAGGGTTAGGGTGAGGGTACGGGTTAGGGTTAGGGTTACGGTTAGGGTTCGGGTTAGGGTTAGGGTTTGGGTTAGGGTTAGGGTTCGGGGAGGGTTAGGGTTAGGGTTCGGGTATGGGTTAGGGTTAGGGAAGGGTTCGGGTTCGGGTTAGGGTTAGGGTTCGGGTTAGGGTTTGAGTTAGGGTTAGGGTTAGGGTTTGGGTTAGGGTTTGAGTT
Source organism: Ursus americanus (assembly GCF_024610735.1). NCBI lineage: Eukaryota > Metazoa > Chordata > Mammalia > Carnivora > Ursidae > Ursus > Ursus americanus. Next base: position 389,096 of record NW_028273696.1, on the reverse strand, counting down.
AGGGCCAGGGTTCGGGTTAGTTTTAGGGTTAGGGTTAGGGTTCTTGTAGGGTTAGGGTTAGGGTTAGGGTTAGGGGTTCGGGTTCGGGGTTCGGGTTCGGGTTAAGTTTTGGGTTCAAAATCGCGTCAGGTTTAGTGTTCTGGTTCGGGTCAGGTTTCGGTTAGCGTTCGGTTTCGGGTTAAGGTTAGGGTTAGGGTTATGGTTACGGTTCGGGTTACGGTTAGGGTTAGGTTTAGGGTTAGGGTTTGGTATAGGATTAGGGTTAGGGTTAGGGTTAGGGTTAGGGTTAGGGTTCCTATTAGGGTTAGGGTTAGGGTTAGGGTGAGGATTAGGGTTAGGGTTAGTGTTCGGGTTAGGGTTAGGTATCCGGTTAGGGTTAATGTTAGGGTTAGGTTTCGGGTTGGGGTTATGGTTAGGGTTAGAGTTCGGGTTAGGGTGAGGGTTCGGGTTAGGGTTAGGGTTCGGGTTAGGGTTAGGGTTAGGGTTACGGTTCACGTTATTGTTAGGGTTAGGGTTAGGTTTAGTGTTCCTGTTAGGGTTAGGGTTAGGGTTAGGTTTCGGGTTTCTGTTCATGTTAGGGTTAGGGTTAGGGTTAGGGTTTGGGGTAGGATTCGGGTGAGGGTTAGGGTTAGGGTTCGGGTTAGGTTTAGGGTTAGGGTTTGGTTTAGGGTTGGGGTTCGGGTAGGGTTAGGGTTAGGTTTAGGGTTTGGTTTAGGGTTAGGGTTCGGGTAGGGTTAGGGTTAGGGTTCGGCTTCAGGTTAGGGTTAGGTTTACGGTTAGGGTTTGTTTTAGGGTTAGGGTTCGGGTAGGGTTAGGGTTAGGCTGAGGTTTAGGGTTAGGGTTATGGTTAGTGTTAGGGTTCGGGTTAGGCTGAGGGTTAGGGTTAGGGTTAGGGTTAGGGTTAGAATTGGTGTTCGGGTTAGGGTTCGGGTTAGGGTTAGGTTTAGGGTTAGGGTTAGGGTTAGGGGTTCGAGTTTGGGGTCAGGTTAGGGGTTAGGGTTAGCGTTAGGGTTAGGGTTAGGGTTCGGGTTAGGATTCGGTATAGGGTTAGGGTTCGGGTTAGGGTTCGGTTTCGGGTTAAGGTTAGGGTTAGGTTTATGGTTAGGTTTCGGGTTAGCGTTATGGTTAGGGTTAGGGTTAGGGTAAGGGTTTGGTATTGGGTTAGGGTTAGGGATAGGGTTCACGTTACGCTTAGGGTTAGGTTTAGGGTTAGGGTTAGTTTTCGTGGTAGGGTTAGGGTTAGGGTTCGGTTTCGGGTTAGGGTTAGGATTAGTGTTAGGGTTCGGGTTAGGGCTAGGGTTCTGGTTAGGGATAGGGTTAGGGTTAGGGTCAGGGTAATGGTCAGGTGCAGGCTAAGTGTCTGGGTCAGGGTGTAGAGTTTGGGTTCCAGTTAGGGTACGGGTCAGGTAAGAGACCACAGTGCCCAGGCACCGTCTGAGCTCTTCCCTCATCCCGGCGGTTTTCCTAGCAGGAGTTCAACCCCAACGAACACAGCCCGGAGACCCCCTGGGGCCCAAACGGCTTCCGACGAACAATATGCTCTTGCTGCGGAAAACCTATCCCAAGTGGGGGTAGCCAGGTCAACAAAATGCCACACACCCAGGTGTACGAAACAACATTGCCCAGGCATGGTCTTAGCCCCTCACCTCGTCCCTGTGCTTTGGGGAGCCGGAGGGACAGCCGAGGCCCACGGCCCTGAGAACCCTTTGCAAAAAGCCGGCTTCCCACGGAAACAGCTTTCCTGACGTGCAGACCCTATCCCAAGGGGTGGTGGCAAGGGAAAGCAAATGCCATCCCCTTCTCTGGAAGAAACCCCAGTGCCCAGCCATGTTGTAAGCCTTCCCCTCCTTCCTGGGCTTCTGGCAGCAGGAGTGAAATGAGAGTGCACAGCACTGGGACCCGTTTGACAGAAACCGGCCTCCCACGAGGAAGTCCTTCTCCACGTGCAGACATGCTCCCCAGTGCCTGTGGCAAGGTGAAGGAAATGCCATACACTGACCTGGAAGAGACCACAGGGCCCAGGCACAGTCTGAGACCTACCCTCATCCCGGAGGTTTTGCTAGCAGGAGTTCAACCCCAACGAACAAAGCCCGGAGACCCCCTGGGGCCAAAACAGCTTCCGACTAACAATATGCTCTTGCTGTGGAAATCCTATCCCAAGTGGGGCTAACCAAGTCAACAAAATGCCACACACCCAGGTGGAAGAGACAACATGGCCCAGGCATGGTCTAAGCCCCTCACCTCGTCCCTGTGCTCTGGAGAGCCGGAGGGACCCCCGAGGCCCACGGCCCTGAGGCCCATTGGGCAGAAAGCCGGCTTCCCACGGAAAGAGCTTTCCTGAGGTGCAGACCCTATCCCAAGGGCTGGTGGCAAGGAAAAGCAAATGCCATCCCCTTCTCTGGAAGAAACCCCAGTGCCCAGCCATGTTCTAAACCCTCCACTCCTCTCTGGGCTTCTGGCAGCAAGAGTGAAAAGAGAGGAGCACAGCACTGGGACCCGTTTGAGAGAAACCGGCTTCCCACGAGGAAGTCCTTCTCCACGTGCAGACATGCTCCCCAGTGCCTGTGGCAAGGTGAAGGAAATGCCATACACTGACCTGGAAGAGACCACAGGGCCCAGGCACAGTCTGAGCACTTCCCTCATCCAGGCGGTTTTGCTAGCAGGAGTTCAACCCCAAGGAACACAACCCGGAGACCCCCTGGGGCCAAAATGGCTTCCGATGAACAATATGCTCTTGCTGTGGAAATCCTATCCCAAGTGGGGGTAACCATGTCAACAAAATGCCACTCACCCAGGGGGAAGAAACAACATGGCCCAGGCATGGTCTAAGCCCCTCACCTCGTCCCTGTGCTCTGGGGAGCCGGAGGGACCCCCGAGGCCCACGGCCCTGAGGCCCGTTGGGCAGAAAGCCGGCTTCCCACGGAAACAGCTTTCCTGAGGTGCAGACCCTATCCCAAGGGCTGGTGGGAAGGGAAAGCAAATGCCATCCCCTTCTCTGGAAGAAACGCCAGTGCCCAGCCATGTTGTAAGCCTTCCCCTCCTTCCTAGGCTTCTGGCAGCAGGAGTGAAAAGAGAGGAGCACAGCACTGGGACCCGTTTGACAGAAACCGGCTTCCCACGAGGAAGTCCTTCTCCACGTGCAGACATGCTCCCCAGTGCCTGTGGCAAGGTGAAGGAAATGCCATACATTGACCTGCAAGAGACTACAGTGCCCAGGCACAGTCTGAGCCCTTCCCTCATCCCGGCGGTTTTGCTAGCAGGAGTTCAACCCCAAGGAACACAGACCGGAGACCCCCTGTGGCCAAAACGGCTTCCGAGGAACAATATGCTCTTGCTTTGGAAAACCTATCCCAAGTGGGGGTAACCAGGTCAACAAAATGCCACACAACCAGGTGGAAGAGACAACATGGCCCAGGCATGGTCTAAGCCCCTCACCTCGTCCCTGTGCTCTGGAGAGCCTGAGGGACCCCCGAGGCCCACGGCCCTGAGGCCCGTTGGGCAGAAAGCCGGCTTCCCACGGAAACAGCTTTCCTGAGGTGGAGACCCTATCCCAAGGGCTGGTGGCAATGGAAAGCAAACGCCATCCCCTTCTCTGGAAGAAACTCCAGTGCCCAGCCATGTTGGTGTCCTCCCCTCCTCCCTGGGCTTCTGACAGCAGGAGTGAAAAGAGAGGAGCACAGCACTGGGACCCGTTTGACAGAAACCGGCTTCCCACGAGGAAGTCCTTCTCCACGTGCAGACATGCTACCCAGTGCCTGTAGCAAGGTGAAGGAAATGCCATACACTGACCTGGAAGAGACCACAGGGCCCAGGCACAGTCTGAGCACTTCTCTCATCCTGGCGGTTTTGCTAGCAGGAGTTCAACCCCCAAGAACACAGCCCTGAGACCCCCTGGGGCCAAAACGGCTTCTGACTAACAATATGCTCTTGCTGTGGAAATCCTATCCCAAGTGGGGGTAGCCAGGTCAACAAAATGCCACACACCCAGGCGGAAGACACAGCATGGCCCAGGCATGTTCTAAGCCCCTCACCTCGTCCCTGTGCTCTGGGGAGCCTGAGGGACCCCGAGGCCCACGGCCCTGAGGCCCGTTGGACAGAAAGCCGGCTTCCCACGGAAACAGCTTTCCTGAGGTGCAGACCCTATCCCAAGGGCTGGTGGCAAGGGAAAGCAAATGCCATGCCCTTCTCTGGAAGAAACCTCAGTGGCCAGCCATGTTCTAAGCCCTCCCCTCCTCCCTGGGCTTCTGGCAGCTGGAGTGAAAAGAGAGGAGCACAGCACTGGGACCCGGTTGACAGAAACAGGCTTCCCACGAGGAAGTCATTCTCCACGTGCAGACATGCTCCCCAGAGCCTGTGGCAACGTGAAGGAAATACCATACACTGACCTGGAAGAGACCACAGGGCTCAGGCACAGTCTGAGCCCTTCCCTCATCCCGGCGGTTTTGCTAGCAGGAGTTCAACCCCAAAGAACACAGCCCGGAGACCCCCTGAGGCCCAAACAGCTTCCGAAGAACAATATGCTCTTGCTGTGGAAATCCTATCCCAAGTGGGGGTAGCCAGGTCAACAAAATGCCACACACCCAGGTGGAAGAAACAACATGGCCCAGGCATGGTCTAAGCCCCTCACCTCGTCCCTGTGCTGTGGAGAGCCGGAGGGACCCCCGAGGCCCACGGCCCTGAGGCCCGTTGGGCAGAAAGCCGGCTTCCCACGGAAACAGCTTTCCTGAGGTGTAGACCCTATCCCAAGGGCTGGTGGCAAGGGAAAGCAAATGCCATCCCCTTCTCTCGAAGAAACCCCAGTGCCCAGCCATGTTGTCAGCCCTCCCCTCCTCCCTGGGCTTCTGGCAGCAGGAGTGAAAAGTGAGTTGCACAGCACTGGGACCCGTTTGACAGAAACCGGCCTCCCACGAGGAAGTCCTTCTCCACGTGCAGACATGCTCCCCAGTGCCTGTGGCAAGGGAAGGAAATGCCATACACTGACCTGGAAGAGACCACAGGGCCCAGGCACAGTCTGAGACCTACCCTCATCCCGGCGGTTTTGGTAGCAGGAGTTCAACCCCAAGGAACACAGCCCGGAGACACCCTGGGGCTCAAACGGCTTTCAACGAACAATTTGCTCTTGCTGTGGAAAACCTATCAAAAGTGGGTGTAGCCAGGTCAACAAACTGCTAAACACGCAGGTGGAAGAAACAACATGGCCCAGGCATGGTCTAAGCCTCTCACCTCGTCCCTGTGCTTTGGGGAGCCGGAGGGACCCCCGAGGCCCACGGCCCTGAGGCCCGTTGGGCAGAAAGCCGGCTTCCCACGGAAACAGCTTTCCTGAGGTGCAGACCCTATCCCAAGGGCTGGTGGCAAGGGAAGGCAAATGCCATCCCCTTCTCTGGAAGAAACCCCTTTGCCCAGCCATGTTGTAAGCCCTCCCCTCCTCCCTGGGCTTCTGGCAGCAGGAGTGAAAAGAGAGGAGCACAGCACTGGGACCCTTTTGACAGAAACCGGCCTCCCACGAGGAAGTCCTTCTCCACGTGCAGACATGCTCCCCAGTGCCTGTGGCAAGGTGAAGGAAATGCCATACACTGACCTGGAAGAGACCACAAGGCCCAGGCACAGTCTGAGCCCTTCCCTCATCCCGGCGGTTTTGCTAGCAGGAGTACAACGCCAAGAACACAGCACGGAGACGCCCTGGGGCCAAAACAGCTTCCGACGAACAATATGCTCTTGCGGTGGAAATCCTATCCCAAGTGGGGGTAACCAGGTCAACAAAATGCCACACACCCAGGTGGAAGAAACAACATGGCCCAGGCATGGTCTAAGCCCCTCACCTCGTCCCTGTGCTCTGGGGAGCAGGAGGGACCCCCGAGGCCCACGGCCCTGAGGCCCGTTGGACAGAAAGCCGGTTTCCCACAGAAACAGCTTTCCTGAGGTGCAGACCCTATCCCAAGGGCTGGTGGCAAGGGAAAGCAAATGCCATCCCCTTCTCTGGAAGAAACCCCAGTGCCCAGCCATGTTGTAAGCCTTCCCCTCCTCCCTGGGCTTCTGGCAGCAGGAGTGAAAAGAGAGGAGCACAGCACTGGGACCCTTTTGACAGAAACCGGCTTCCCACGAGGAAGTCCTTCTCCACGTGCAGACATGCTCCCCAGTGCCTGTGGCAAGGTGAAGGAAATGCCATACACTGACCTGGAAGAGACTACAGGGCCCAGGCACAGTCTGAGCCCTTCCCTCATCCCGGCGGTTTTGCTAGCAGGAGTTCAACCCCAGCGAACACAACCCGGAGACCCCCTGGGGCCAAAATGGCTTCCGACTAACAATATGTTCTTGCTGTGGAAATCTAATCCCAAGTGGGGGTAGCCAGGTCAACAAAATGCCACACACCCAGGTGGAAGAAACAACATGGCCCAGGCATGGTCTAAGCCCTCACCTCCTCCCTGTGCTCTGGGGAGCCGGAGGGACTCCCGAGGCACACCGTCCGGAGGTCCGTTGGGCAGAAACCCGGCTTCCCACGGAAACACCTCTCCTGAGGGGCAGACCCTATCCCAAGGGCTGGTGGCAAGGGAAAGCAAATGCCATCCCCTTCTCTGGAAGAAACCCCAGTGCCCACCCATGTTTTAAGCCCTCCCCTCCTCCCTGGGCTTCTGGCAGTAGGAGTGAAAAGAGAGGAGCACAGCACTGGGACACGTTTGACAGAAACCGGCTTCCCACGAGGAAGTCGTTCTCCACGTGCAGACATGCTCCCCAGTGCCTGTGGCAAGGTGAAGGAAATGCCATAGACTGACCTGGAAGAGACCACAGGCCCAGGCACAGTCTGAGCCCTTCCCTCATCCCGGCGGTTTTGCTAGCAGGAGTTCCAACCCAAGGAACACAGCCCGGAGACCCCCAGGGCCGAAAACGGCTTCCAACTAACAATATACTCTTGCTGTGGAAATCCTATCCCAAGTGGGGGTAGCCAGGTCAACAAAATACCACACACCCAGGCGGAAGAAACAACATGGCCCAGGCATGGTCTAAGCCTCTCACCTCGTCCCTGTGCTTTGGGGAGCCGGAGGGACCCCCGAGGCCCACAGTCCTGAGGCCCGTTGGGCAGAAAGCCGGCTTCCCACGGAAACAGCTTTCCTGAGGTGCAGACCCTATCCCAAGGGCTGGTGGCAAGGGAAGGCAAATGCCATCCCCTTCTCTGGAAGAAACCCCTTTGCCCAGCCATGTTGTAAGCCCTCCCCTCCTCCCTGGGCTTCTGGCAGCAGGAGTGAAAAGAGAGGAGCACAGCACTGGGACCCTTTTGACAGAAACCGGCCTCCCACGAGGAAGTCCTTCTCCACGTGCAGACATGCTCCCCAGTGCCTGTGGCAAGGTGAAGGAAATGCCATACACTGACCTGGAAGAGACCACAAGGCCCAGGCACAGTCTGAGCCCTTCCCTCATCCCGGCGGTTTTGCTAGCAGGAGTACAACGCCAAGAACACAGCACGGAGACGCCCTGGGGCCAAAACAGCTTCCGACGAACAATATGCTCTTGCGGTGGAAATCCTATCCCAAGTGGGGGTAACCAGGTCAACAAAATGCCACACACCCAGGTGGAAGAAACAACATGGCCCAGGCATGGTCTAAGCCCCTCACCTCGTCCCTGTGCTCTGGGGAGCCGGAGGGACCCCCGAGGCCCACGGCCCTGAGGCCCGTTGGACAGAAAGCCGGTTTCCCACAGAAACAGCTTTCCTGAGGTGCAGACCCTATCCCAAGGGCTGGTGGCAAGGGAAAGCAAATGCCATCCCCTTCTCTGGAAGAAACCCCAGTGCCCAGCCATGTTGTAAGCCTTCCCCTCCTCCCTGGGCTTCTGGCAGCAGGAGTGAAAAGAGAGGAGCACAGCACTGGGACCCTTTTGACAGAAACCGGCTTCCCACGAGGAAGTCCTTCTCCACGTGCAGACATGCTCCCCAGTGCCTGTGGCAAGGTGAAGGAAATGCCATACACTGACCTGGAAGAGACTACAGGGCCCAGGCACAGTCTGAGCCCTTCCCTCATCCCGGCGGTTTTGCTAGCAGGAGTTCAACCCCAGGGAACACAACCCGGAGACCCCCTGGGACCAAAATGGCTTCCGACTAACAATATGTTCTTGCTGTGGAAATCTAATCCCAAGTGGGGGTAGCCAGGTCAACAAAATGCCACACACCCAGGTGGAAGAAACAACATGGCCCAGGCATGGTCTAAGCCCTCACCTCCTCCCTGTGCTCTGGGGAGCCGGAGGGACTCCCGAGGCACACCGTCCGGAGGTCCGTTGGGCAGAAACCCGGCTTCCCACGGAAACACCTCTCCTGAGGGGCAGACCCTATCCCAAGGGCTGGTGGCAAGGGAAAGCAAATGCCATCCCCTTCTCTGGAAGAAACCCCAGTGCCCACCCATGTTTTAAGCCCTCCCCTCCTCCCTGGGCTTCTGGCAGTAGGAGTGAAAAGAGAGGAGCACAGCACTGGGACACGTTTGACAGAAACCGGCTTCCCACGAGGAAGTCCTTCTCCACGTGCAGACATGCTCCCCAGTGCCTGTGGCAAGGTGAAGGAAATGCCATAGACTGACCTGGAAGAGACCACAGGCCCAGGCACAGTCTGAGCCCTTCCCTCATCCCGGCGGTTTTGCTAGCAGGAGTTCCAACCCAAGGAACACAGCCCGGAGACCCCCAGGGCCCAAAACGGCTTCCAACTAACAATATACTCTTGCTGTGGAAATCCTATCCCAAGTGGGGGTAGCCAGGTCAACAAAATACCACACACCCAGGCGGAAGAAACAACATGGCCCTGGCATGTTCTAAGCCCCTCACCTTGTCCCTGTGCTCTGGGGAGCCTGAGGGACCTCGAGACCAACGGCCCTGAGGCCCTTTGGCAGAAAGCCGGTTTCCCACGGAAACAGCTTTCCTGAGGTGCAGACCCTATCCCAAGGGCTGGTGGCAAGGGAAAGCAAATGCCATGCCCTTCTCTGGAAGAAACCCCAGTGCCCAGCCATGTTGAAAGTCCTCCCCTCCTCCCTGGGCTTCTGGCAGCAGGAGTGAAAAGAGAGGAGCACAGCACTGGGACCCGTTTGACAGAAACAGGCTTCCCACGAGGAAGTCCTTCTCCACGTACAGACATGCTCCCCAGTGCCTTTGGCAAGGTGAAGGAAATGCCATACACTGACCTGGAAGAGACCACAGGGCCCAGGCACAGTCTGAGCCCTTCCCTCATCCCGGCGGTTTTGCTAGCAGGAGTTCAACTCCAAGGAACACAGACCGGAGACCCCCTGGGGCCCAAACGGCTTCCGACTAACAATATGCTCTTGCTGTGGAAATCCTATCCCAAGTGGGGGTAACCAGGTCAACAAAATGCCACACACCGAGGTGGAAGAAACAACAGGGCCCACGCATGGTCTAAGCCCCTCACCTCGTCCCTGTGCTCTGGGGAGCCGGAGGGACCCCCGAGGCCCACGGCCCTGAGGCCCGTTGGGCAGAAAGCCGGCTTCCCACTGAAACAGCTTTCCTGAGGTGCAGACCCTATCCCAAGGGCTGGTGGCAAGGGAAAGCAAATGCCATCCCCTTCTCTTGAAGAAACACCAGTGCCCAGCCATGTTGTAAGCCTTCCCCTCCTTCCTGGGCTTCTGGCAGCAGGAGTGAAAAGAGAGGAGCACAGCACTAGGACCCTTTTGACAGAAACCGGCTTCCCACGAGGAAGTCCTTCTCCACGTGCAGACATGCTCCCCAGTGCCTGTGGCAAGGTGAAGGAAGTGCCATACACTGACCTTGAAGAGACTACAGGGCCCAGGCACAGTCTGAGCCATTCCCTCATCCCGGCGGTTTTGCTAGCAGGAGTTCAACCCCAAGGAACACAGCACGGAGACCCCCTGGGGCCCAAACGGCTTCGGAATGACAATATGCTCTTGCTGTGGAAATCCTATCCCAAGTGGGCGTAGCAGGTCAACAAAATGCCACACAACCAAGTGGAAGAAACAACACGGCCCAGGCATGGTCTAAGCCCCTCACCTCGTCCCTGTGCTTTGGGGAGCCGGAGGGACCCCCGAGGCACACGGCCCGGAGGCCCGTTTGGCAGAAAGCCGGCTTCCCACGGAAACAGCTTTCCTGAGGTGCAGACCGTATCCCAAGGGCTGGTGGCAAGGGAAAGCAAATGCCATCCCCTTCTCTGGAAGAAACCCCAGTGCCCAGCCATGTTGAAAGTCCTCCCCTCCTCCCTGGGCTTCTGGCAGCAGGAGTGAAAAGAGAGGAGCACAGCACTGGGACCCGTTTGACAGAAACCGGCTTCTCACGAGGAAGTCCTTCTCCACGTGCAGACATGCTCCCCAGTGCCTGTGGCAAGGTGAAGGAAATGCCATACACTGACCTGGAAGAGACCACAGGGCCCAGGCACAGTCTAAGCCCTTCCCTCATCCCGGCGGTTTTGCTAGCAGGAGTTCATCCCCAAGAAACACAGCACGGAGACCCCCTGGGGCCCAAACGGCTTCCAACTAACAATATGCTCTTGCTGTGGAAATCCTATCCCAAGTGGGGGTAACCAGGTCAACAAAATGCCACACACCCAGGTGGAAGAAACAACATGGCCCAGGCATGGTCTAAGCCCCTCACCTCGTCCCTGTGCTCTGGGGAGCCTGAGGGACCTCGAGACCAACGGCCCTGAGGCCCTTTGGCAGAAAGCCGGTTTCCCACGGAAAGAGCTTTCCTGAGGTGCAGACCCTATCCCAAGGGCTGGTGGCAAGGGAAAGCAAATGCCATGCCCTTCTCTGGAAGAAACCCCAGTGCCCAGCCATGTTGAAAGTCCTCCCCTCCTCCCTGGGCTTCTGGCAGCAGGAGTGAAAACAGAGGAGCACAGCACTGGGACCCGTTTGACAGAAACAGGCTTCCCACGAGGAAGTCCTTCTCCACGTACAGACATGCTCCCCAGTGCCTGTGGCAAGGTGAAGGAAATGCCATACACTGACCTGGAAGAGACCACAGGGCCCAGGCACAGTCTGAGCCCTTCCCTCATCCCGGCGGTTTTGCTAGTAGGAGTTCATCCCCAAGGAACACAGCACGGAGACCCCCTGGGGCCCAAACGGCTTCCGACTAACCATATGCTCTTGCTGTGGAAATCCTATCCCAAGTGGGGGTAACCAGGTCAACAAAATGCCACACACCGAGGTGGAAGAAACAACAGGGCCCATGCATGGTCCAAGCCCCTCACCTCGTCCCTGTGCTCTGGGGAGCCGGAGGGACCCCCGAGGCCCATGGCCCTGAGGCCCGTTGGGCAGAAAGCCGGCTTCCCACGGAAACAGCTTTCCTGAGGTGCAGACCCTATCCCAAGGGCTGGTGGCAAGGGAAAGCAAATGCCATGCCCTTCTCTGGAAGAAACCCCAGTGCCCAGCCATGTTGAAAGTCCTCCCCTCCTCCCTGGGCTTCTGGCAGCAGGAGTGAAAAGAGAGGAGCACAGCACTGGGACCCGTTTGACAGAAACAGGCTTCCCACGAGGAAGTCCTTCTCCACGTACAGACATGCTCCCCAGTGCCTGTGGCAAGGTGAAGGAAATGCCATACACTGACCTGGAAGAGACCACAGGGCCCAGGCACAGTCTGAGCCCTTCCCTCATCCCGGCGGTTTTGCTAGTAGGAGTTCATCCCCAAAGAACACAGCACGGAGACCCCCTGGGGCCCAAACGGCTTCCGACTAACAATATGCTCTTGCTGTGGAAATCCTATCCCAAGTGGGGGTAACCAGGTCAACAAAATGCCACACACCGAGGTGGAAGAAACAACAGGGCCCATGCATGGTCTAAGCCCCTCACCTCGTCCCTGTGCTCTGGGGAGCCGGAGGGACCCCCGAGGCCCATGGCCCTGAGGCCCGTTGGGCAGAAAGCCGGCTTCCCACGGAAACAGCTTTCCTGAGGTGCAGACCCTATCCCAAGGGCTGGTGGCAAGGGAAAGCAAATGCCATCCCCTTCTCTGGTTGAAACACCAGTGCCCAGCCATGTTGTAAGCCTTCCCCTCCTTCCTGGGCTTCTGGCAGCAGGAGTGAAAAGAGAGGAGCATAGCACTAGGACCCTTTTGACAGAAACCGGCTTCCCACGAGGAAGTCCTTCTCCACGTGCAGACATGCTCCCCAGTGCCTGTGGCAAGGTGAAGGAAGTGCCATACACTGACCTTGAAGAGACTACAGGGCCCAGGCACAGTCTGAGCCATTCCCTCATCCCGGCGGTTTTGCTACCAGGAGTTCAACCCCAAGAACACAGCCCTGAGACCCCCTGGGGCCCAAACGGCTTCCGACTAACAATATGCTCTTGCTGTGGAAATCCTATCGCAAGTGGGGGTAGCCAGGTCAACAAAATGCCACACACCGAGGTGGAAGAAACAACAGGGCCCACGCATGGTCTAAGCCCCTCACCTCGTCCCTGTGCTCTGGGGAGCCGGAGGGACCCCCGAGGCACACGGCCCTGAGGCCCGTTGGGCAGAAAGCCGGCTTCCCACGGAAACAGCTTCCCTGAGGTGCAGACCCTATCCCAAGGGCTGGTGGCAAGGGAAAGCAAATGCCATCCCCTTCTCTGGAAGAAACACCAGTGCCCAGCCATGTTGTAAGCCTTCCCCTCCTTCCTGGGCTTCTGGCAGCAGGAGTGAAAAGAGAGGAGCACAGCACTAGGACCCTTTTGACAGAAACCGGCTTCCCACGAGGAAGTCCTTCTCCACGTGCAGATGCTCCCCAGTGCCTGTGGCAAGGTGAAGGAAGTGCCATACACTGACCTTGAAGAGACTACAGGGCCCAGGCACAGTCTGAGCCATTCCCTCATCCCAGAGGTTTTGCTACCAGGAGTTCAACCCCAAGAACACAGCCCTGAGACCCCCTGGGGCCCAAACGGCTTCCGACTAACAATATGCTCTTGCTGTGGAAATCCTATCCCAAGTGGGGGTAGCCAGGTCAACAAAATGCCTCACACCGAGGTGGAAGAAACAACAGGGCCCACGCATGGTCTAAGCCCCTCACCTCGTCCCTGTGCTCTGGGGAGCCGGAGGGACCCCCGAGGCCCATGGCCCTGAGGCCCGTTGGGCAGAAAGCCGGCTTCCCACGGAAACAGCTTTCCTGAGGTGCAGACCCTATCCCAAGGGCTGGTGGCAAGGGAAAGCAAATGCCATCCCCTTCTCTGGTTGAAACACCAGTGCCCAGCCATGTTGTAAGCCTTCCCCTCCTTCCTGGGCTTCTGGCAGCAGGAGTGAAAAGAGAGGAGCACAGCACTAGGACCCTTTTGACAGAAACCGGCTTCCCACGAGGAAGTCCTTCTCCACGTGCAGACATGCACCCCAGTGCCTGTGGCAAGGTGAAGGAAGTGCCATACACTGACCTTGAAGATACTACAGGGCCCAGGCACAGTCTGAGCCATTCCCTCATCCCGGAGGTTTTGCTACCAGGAGTTCAACCCCAAGAACACAGCCCTGAGACCCCCTGGGGCCCAAACGGCTTCCGACTAACAATATGCTCTTGCTGTGGAAATCCTATCCCAAGTGGGGGTAGCCAGGTCAACAAAATGCCACACACCGAGGTGGAAGAAACAACAGGGCCCACGCATGGTCTAAGCCCCTCACCTCGTCCCTGTGCTCTGGGGAGCCGGAGGGACCCCCGAGGCACACGGCCCTGAGGCCCGTTGGGCAGAAAGCCGGCTTCCCACGGAAACAGCTTCCCTGAGGTGCAGACCCTATCCCAAGGGCTGGTGGCAAGGGAAAGCAAATGCCATCCCCTTGTCTGGAAGAAACGCCAGTGCCCAGCCATGTTCTAAGCCCTCCCCTCCTCCCTGGGCTTATGGCAGCAGGGGTGAAAAGAGAGGAGAACAGCACTGGGACCGTTTGACAGAAACAGGCTTCCCACGAGGAAGTCCTTCTCCACGTACAGAATTGCTCCCCAGTGCCTGTGGCAAGGTGAAGGAAATGCCATACACTGACCTGGAAGAGACCACAGGGCCCAGGCACAGTCTAAGCCCTTCCCTCATCCCGGCGGTTTTGCTAGCAGGAGTTCATCCCCAAGAAACACAGCACGGAGACCCCCTGGGGCCCAAACGGCTTCCAACTAACAATATGCTCTTGCTGTGGAAATCCTATCCCAAGTGGGGGTAACCAGGTCAACAAAATGCCACACACCCAGGTGGAAGAAACAACATGGCCCAGGCATGGTCTAAGCCCCTCACCTCGTCCCTGTGCTCTGGGGAGCCTGAGGGACCTCGAGACCAACGGCCCTGAGGCCCTTTGGCAGAAAGCCGGTTTCCCACGGAAAGAGATTTCCTGAGGTGCAGACCGTATCCCAAGGGCTGGTGGCAAGGGAAAGCAAATGCCATGCCCTTCTCTGGAAGAAACCCCAGTGCCCAGCCATGCTGAAAGTCCTCCCCTCCTCTCTGGGCTTCTGGCAGCAGGAGTGAAAAGAGAGGAGCACAGCACTGGGACCCGTTTGACAGAAACAGGCTTCCCACGAGGAAGTCCTTCTCCACGTACAGACATGCTCCCCAGTGCCTGTGGCAAGGTGAAGGAAATGCCATACACTGACCTGGAAGAGACCACAGGGCCCAGGCACAGTCTGAGCCCTTCCCTCATCCCCGCGGTTTTGCTAGTAGGAGTTCATCCCCAAGGAACACAGCACGGAGACCCCCTGGGGCCCAAACGGCTTCCGACTAACAATATGCTCTTGCTGTGGAAATCCTATCCCAAGTGGGGGTAACCAGGTCAACAAAATGCCACACACCGAGGTGGAAGAAACAACAGGGCCCATGCATGGTCTAAGCCCCTCACCTCGTCCCTGTGCTCTGGGGAGCCGGAGGGAACCCCGAGGCCCAAAGCCCTGAGGCCCGTTGGGCAGAAAGCCGGCTTCCCACGGAAACAGCTTTCCTGAGGTGCAGACCCTATCCCAAGGGCTGGTGGCAAGGGAAAGCAAATGCCATCCCCTTCTCTGGAAGAAACACCAGTGCCCAGCCATGTTGTAAGCCTTCCCCTCCTTCCTGGGCTTCTGGCAGCAGGAGTGAAAAGAGAGGAGCACAGCACTAGGACCCTTTTGACAGAAACCGGCTTCCCACGAGGAAGTCCTTCTCCACGTGCAGACATGCTCCCCAGTGCCTGTGGCAAGGTGAAGGAAGTGCCATACACTGACCTTGAAGAGACTACAGGGCCCAGGCACAGTCTGAGCCATTCCCTCATCCAGGAGGTTTTGCTACCAGGAGTTCAACCCCAAGAACACAGCCCTGAGACCCCCTGGGGCCAAAACGGCTTCCGAATAACAATATGCTCTTGCTGTGGAAATCCTATCCCAAGTGGGCGTAGCCAGGTCAACAAAATGCCACACACCCAGGTGGAAGAAACAACATGGCCCAGGCATGGTCTAAGCCCCTCACCTTGTCCCTGTGCTTTGGGGAGCCGGAGGGACCCCCGAGGCACACGGCCCGGAGGCCCGTTGGGCAGAAAGCCGGCTTCCCACGGAAACAGCTTTCCTGAGGTGCAGACCGTATCCCAAGGGCTGGTGGCAAGGGAAAGCAAATGCCATCCCCTTCTCTGGAAGAAACCCCAGTGCCCAGCCATGTTGAAAGTCCTCCCCTCCTCCCTGGGCTTCTGGCAGTAGGAGTGAAAAGAGAGGAGCACAGCACTGGGACCCGTTTGACAGAAACCGGCTTCTCACGAGGAAGTCCTTCTCCACGTGCAGACATGCTCCCCAGTGCCTGTGGCAAGGTGAAGGAAATGCCATACACTGACCTGGAAGAGACCACAGGGCCCAGGCACAGTCTGAGCCCTTCCCTCATCACCACGGTTTTGCTAGCAGGAGTTCAACCCCAAGGAACACAGACCGGAGACCCCCTGGGGCCCAAACGGCTTCCAATTAACAATATGCTCTTGCTGTGGAAATCCTATCCCAAGTGGGGGTAGCCAGGTCAACAAAATGCCACACACCGAGGTGGAAGAAACAACAGGGCCCACGCATGGTCTAAGCCCCTCACCTCGTCCCTGTGCTCTGGGGAGCCGGAGGGACCCCCGAGGCCCACGGCCCTGAGGCCCGTTGGGCAGAAAGCCGGCTTCCCACGGAAACAGCTTTCCTGAGGTGCAGACCGTATCCCAAGGGCTGGTGGTAAGGGAAAGCAAATGCCATCCCCTTCTCTGGAAGAAACCCCAGTGCCCAGCCATGTTGTAAGCCTTCCCCTCCTTCCTGGGCTTCTGGCAGCAGGAGTGAAAAGAGAGGAGCACAGCACTGGGATCCGTTTGACAGAAACCGGCCTCCCACGAGGAAGTCCTTCTCCACGTGCAGACATGCTCCCCATTGCCTGTGCCAAGGTGAAGGAAATACCATACACTGACCTGGAAGAGACCACAGGGCCCAGGCACAGTCTGAGCCCTTCCCTCATCCCAGCAGTTTAGCTAGCAGGAGTTCAAGCCCAAGGAACACTGCCGGGAGACCCCTGGGGCAAAAACTGCTTCTGAGGAACAATAGGTGCTTGCTCTGGAAAACATATGCAAATGTGAGTAGCCAGGTCAACAAAATGCCACACAACCAGGTGGAAGAAACAACATGGCCCAGGCATGGCCTAAGCCCCTCACCTCGTCCCTGTGCTTTGGGGAGCCGGAGGGACAGCCGAGCCCCACGGCCCTGAGACCCCTTTGCAAAAAGCCGGCTTCCCACGGAAACAGTTTTCCTGAGGTGCACACCCTCTCCCAAGTGGTTGTGGCAAGGTAAAGCAAATGCCATCCACTCCTCTGGAAGAAACCACAGTGCCCAGCCATGTTCTAAGCCCTCCCATCCTCCCTGGGCTTCTGGCAGCAGGAGTGAAAAGAGAGGAGCAGAGCACTGGGACCCGTTTGACAAAAACCGGCTTCCCACGGGAAAGTCTTTCTCCACGTGCAGGCATGCTCCCAGGTGCCTGTGGCAAGGGGAAGGAAATGCCATACACTTACCTGGAAGAGACCACAGGGCCCTGGCACAGTCTGAACCCTTCCCTCATCCCGGCGGTTTTGCTAGCAGGAGTTCAACCCCAACGAACACAGCCCGGAGACCCCTGAGGCAAAAACGGCTTCCGACGAACAAAGGCGCTTGCTGTTGAAAACCTATCCCAAGTGGGGGTAGCCAGGTCAATAAAATGCCACACAGCCAGGTGTAAGAAACAACATTGCCCAGGCATGGTGTAAGCCCCTCACCTCGTCCCTGTGCTTTGGGGAGACTGAGGGACAGCCAAGGCCCACGGCCCTGAGAACCCTTTGCAAAAAGCTGGCTTCCCACGGAAACAGCTTTCCTGAGGTGCAGACCCTATCCCAATGGGTGGAGGCAAGGGAAAAAAATGCCATCTCCTTCTCTGGAAGAAACCCCAGTGCCCAGCCATGTTCTAAGCCCTCCCCTCCTCCCTGGGCTTCTAGTAGCAGGAGCGAAAAGAGAGGAGGACAGCACAGGGACGCTTTGACAGAAACCGGCTTCCACGAGGAAGTCCTTCTCCACGTGCAGACATGCTCCCCAGTGCCTGTGGCAAGGTGAAGGAAATACCATACACTGACCTGGAAGAGACCACAGGGCCCAGGCACAGTCTGAGCCCTTCCCTCATCCCGGCGGTTTTGCTAGCAGGAGTTCCACCACAAGGAACACAGCCCGGAGACCCCCTGGCGCCCAAACGGCTTCCGACGAACAATATGCTCTTGCTGTGGAAAACCTATCCCAAGAGGGGGTAGCCAGGCCAACAAAATGGCACACACCCAGGTGGAAGAGACAACTAGGCCCAGGCATGGTCTAACCCCTCACCTCCTCTCTGTGCTTTGGGGAGCCGGAGGGACCCCCGAAGCCCACGGCCCTGAGACCCGTTTGGCAGAAAGCCGGCCTCCCACGGAAACAGCTTTCCTGAGTTGCAGACCCTATCCCAAGGGGTGGTGGTAAGGGAAAGCAAATGCCATCTCCTCCTCTGCAATAAACCCCAGTGCCCAGCCATGTTCTAAGCCCTCCCCTCCTCCCTGGGCTTCTAGCAACAGGAGTGAAAAGAGAGGAGGACAGCACTGGGACGCTTTGACAGAAACCGGCTTCCACGAGGAAGTCCTTCTCCACGTGCAGACAAGCTCCCCAGTGCCTCTGGCAAGGTGAAGGAAATACCATACACTGACCTGGAAGAGACCACAGGGCCCAGGCACAGTCTGAGCCCTTCCCTCATCCCGGCGGTTTTGCTAGCAGGAGTTCCACCACAAGGAACACAGTGCGGAGACCCCCTGGGGCCCAAAGGGCTTCCGAAGAACAATATGCTCTTGCTGTGGAAAACCTATCTCAAGAGGGGGTAGCCAGGTCAACAAAATGCCACACACCCAGGTGGAAGAGACAACTTGGCCCATGCATGGTCTAACCCCTCACCTCCTCTCTGTTTTTGGGGAGCCGGAGGGACCCCCGAAGCCCATGGCCCTGAGGCCCGTTTGGCAGAAAGCCGGCTTCCCACGGAAACAGCTTTCCTGAGGTGCAGACCCTATCCCAAGGGGTGGTGGCAAGGGAAAGCAAATGCCATCTCCTCCTCTGCAATAAACCCCAGGCCCAGCCATGTTCTAAGCCCTCCCCTCCTCCCTGGGCCTCTGGCAGCAGGAGTGAAAAGAGAGGACCACAGCACTGGGATCCTTTGACGGGAAACCGGCTTCCCACGAGGAAGTCCTTCTCCACGTGCAGACATGCTCCCCAGTGCCTGTGGCAAGGGGAAGGAAATGCCATACACTGACCTGGAAGAGACCACAGGGCCCAGGCACAGTCTGAGCCCTTCCCTCATCCGGGCGGTTTTGCTAGCAGGAGTTCAACCCCAAGGAACACAGCCCGGAGACCCCCTGGGGCCCAAACGGCTTCCGATGAACAATATGCTCTTGCTGTGGAAAACCTATCCCAACTGGGGGTACCCTGGTCAACAAAATGCCATACACCCAGGTGGAAGAAAGAACATGGCTCAGGCATGGTCAAAGCCCCTCACCTCGTCCCTGTGCTTTGGGGAGCCAGAGGGACCCCCGAAGCCCACGGCCCTGAGGCCAGTTTAGCAGAAAGCCGGCTTCCCACGGAAACAGATTTCCTGAGGTGCAGACTCTATCCCAAGGGGTGGTGGCAATGAAAGCAAATGCCATCCCCTTCTCTGGAAGAAACCCCAGTGCCCAGCCATGTTCTAAGCCCTCCCCTCCTCCCTGGACTTCTGGCTGCAGGAGTGAAAAGAGAGGAGCACAGCATTGGGACCATTTTACAGAAACCGGTTTCCCAGGGGGAAGTCCTTATCCACGTGCAGACATGCTCCCCAGTGCCTGTGGCAAGGTGAAGGAAATACCATACACTGACCTGGAAGAGACCACAGGGCCCAGGCACAGTCTGAGCACTTCCCTCATCCCAGCAGTTTAGCTAGCAGGAGTTCAAGCCCAAGGAACACTGCCCAGAGACCCCTGGGGCAAAAACTGCTTCTAGGAACAATAGGTGCTTGCTCTGGAAAACATATGCAAATGTGAGTAGCCAGGTCAACAAAATGCCACACACCCAGGCGGAAGAAACAACATTGCCCAGGCATGGTCTAAGCCCCTCACCTCGTCCCTGTGCTTTGGGGAGCCGGAGGGACACCCGAGGCCCACGGCCCTGAGAACCCTTTGCAAAAAGCCGCCTTCCCACGGAAACAGTTTTCCTGAGGTGCAGACCCTCTCACAAGTAGTTGTGACAAGGTAAAGCAAATGCCCTCCACTTCTCTGGAAGAAACCACAGTGCATAGCCATGTTCTAAGCCCTCCCATCCTCCCTGGGCTTCTGGCAGCAGGAGTGAAAAGAGAGGGGCAGAGCACTGGGACCCGTTTGACAAAAACCGGCTTCCCACTGGAAAGTCTTTCTCCACGTGCAGACATGCTCCTAGGTGCCTGTGGCAAGGGGAAGGAAATGCCATACACTGACCTGGAAGAGACCACAGGGCCCAGGCACAGTCTGAACCCTTCCCTCATCCCGGCGGGTTTGCTAGCAGGAGTTCAACCCCAAGGAACACCGCCCGGAGAGCCCTGGGGCAAAAACGGCTTCCGATGAACAATAGGTGCTTGTTGTGGAAATCCTATCCCAAGTAGGGGTAGCCAGGTCAACAAAATGCCACACTCCAAGGTGTAAGAAACAACATTGCCCAGGCACGGTCTAAGCCCCTCACCTCGTCCCTGTGCTTTGGGGAGCCGGAGGGACAGCCGAGCCCCACGGCCCTGAGACCGCTTTGCAAAAAGCCGGCTTCCCACGGAAACAGTTTTCCTGAGGTGCAGACCCTATCCCAAGTGGTTGTGGCAAGGTAATGCAAATGCCCTCCACTTCTCTGGAAGAAACCACAGTGCCCATCCATGTGCTAAGCCCTCCCATCCTCCCTGGGCTTCTGGCAGCAGGAGTGAAAAGAGAGGAGCAGAGCACTGGGACCCGTTTGACAAAAACCGGCTTCCCACGGGAAAGTCTTTCTCCTCGTGCAGACATGCTCCCAGGTGCCTGTGGCAAGGGGAAGGAAATGCCATACACTGACCTGGAAGAGACCACAGGGCCCAGGCACAGTCTGAACCCTTCCCTCATCCCGGTAGTTTTGCTAGCAGGAGTTCAACCCCAACGAACACAGCCCGGAGACCCTGAGGCAAAAACGGCTTCCGACGAACAAGAGATGCTTGTTGTGGAAAACCTATCCCAAGTGGGGGTAGCCAGGTCAACAAAATGCCACACACCCAGGTGTAAGAAACAACATTGCCCAAGCACGGTCTAAGCCCCTCACCTCGTCCCTGTGCTTTGGGGAGCCGGACGCACAGCCGAGGCCCACGGCCCTGAGACCCCTTTGCAAAAAGCCGGCTTCCCACGGAAACAGTTTTCCTGAGGTGCACACCCTATCCCAAGTGGTTGTGGCAAGGTAAAGCAAATGCCCTCCACTGCTCTGGAAGAAACCACACTGCCCAGCCATGTTCTAAGCCCTCCCATCCTCCCTGGGCTTCTGGCAGCAGGAGTGAAAAGAGAGGAGCAGAGCACTGGGGTCCGTTTGACAAAAACCGACTTCCCACTGGAAAGTCTTTCTCCAGGTGCAGACATGCTCCCAGGTGCCTGTGGCAAGGGGAAGGAAATGCCATACACTGACATGGAAGAGACCACAGGGCCCAGGCATAGTCTGAACCCTTCCCTCATCCCGGCGGTTTTGCTAGCAGGAGTTCAACCCCAACGAACACAGCCCAGAGACCCCTGGGGCAAAACCGGCTTCCGACGAACAATAGGTGCTTCCTGTGGAAAACCTATCCCAAGTGGGGGTAGCCAGGTCAACGAAATGCCACACTCCAAAGTGTAAGAAACAACATTGCCCAGGCATGGTCTAAGCCCCTCACCTCGTCCCTGTGCTTTGGGGAGCCGGAGGGACACCCGAGGCCCACGGCCCTGAGACCCCTTTGCAAAATGCCGGCTTCCCACGGAAACAGTTTTCCTGAGGTGCACACCCTATCCCAAGTGGTTGTGGCAAGGTAATGCAAATGCCCTCCACTTCTCTGGAAGAAACCACAGTGCCCAGCCATGTTCTAAGCCCTTCCATCCTCCCTGGGCTTCTGGCAGTAGGAGTGAAAAGAGAGGAGCAGAGCACTGGGACCCGTTTGACAAAAACCGGCTTCCCACGGGAAAGTCTTTCTCCACGTGCAGACATGCTCCCAGGTGCCTGTGACAAGGGGAAGGAAATGCCATACACTGACCTAGAAGAGACCACAGGGCCCAGGCACAGTCTGAACCGTTCCCTCATCCCGGCGGTTTTGCTAGCAGGAGTTCAACCCCAAGGAACACAGCTCGGAGACCCCTGGGGCAAAAACGGCTTCCTACGAACAAGAGGTGCTTGCTGTGGAAAACCTATCCCAAGTGGGGGTAGCCAGGTCAACGAAATGCCACACACCCAGGTGTAAGAAACAACATTGCCCAGGCATGGTCTAAGCCCCTCACCTCGTCCCTGTGCTTTGGGGAGCCGGAGGAACACCCGAGGCCCACTGCCCTGAGACCCCTTTGGCAAAAGCCGGCTTCCGACGAAAAGAGTTTTCCTGAGGTGCAGACCCTATCCCAACTGGTTGTGGCAATGTAATGCAAATGCCCTCCACTTCTCTGGAAGAAACCACAGTGCCCAGCCGTGTTCTAAGCCCTCCCATCCTCCCTGGGCTTCTGGCAGTAGGAGTGAAAAGAGAGGAGCAGAGCACTGGGACCCGTTTGACAAAAACCGGCTTCCCACGGGAAAGTCTTTCTCCACGTACAGACATGCTCCCAGGTGCCTGAGGCAAGGGGAAGGAAATGCCATACACAGACCTGGAAGATACCACAGGGCCCAGGCACAGTCTGAATCCTTCCCTCATCCCGGCAGTTTTGCTAGCAGGAGTTCAACCCCAACGAACACAGCCCGGAGACCCTGAGGCAAAAACGGCTTCAGTCGAACAAGAGGTGCTTTCTGTGGAAAACCTATCCCAAGTGGGAGTAGCCAGGTCAACGAAATGCCACACACCCAGGTTTAAGAAACAACATTGCCCAGGCACGGTCTAAGCCCCTCACCTCGTCCCTGTGCTTTGGGGAGCCTGAGGGCAGCCGAGCCCCACGGCCCTGAGACCCCTTTGCAAAAAGCCGGCTTCCCACGGAAACAGTTTTCCTGAGGTGCACACCCTATCCCAAGTGGTTGTGGCAAGGTAAAGCAAATGCCCTCCACTTCTCTGGAAGAAACCACAGTGCCCAGCCATGTTCTAAGCCCTCCCATCCTCCCTGGGCTTCTGGCAGCAGGAGTGAAAAGAGAGGAGCAGAGCACTGGTACCCGTTTGACCAAAACCGGCTTCCCACGGGAAAGTCTTTCTCCACGTGCAGACATGCACCCAGGTGCCTGTGGCAAGGGGAAGGAAATGCCATACACTGACCTGGAAGAGACCACAGGGCCCAGGCACAGTCTGAACCCTTCCCTCATCCCGGCAGTTTTGCTAGCAGGAGTTCAACCCCAACGAACACAGCCCGGAGACCCCTGGGGCAAAAACGGCTTCCGACGAACAAGAGGTGCTTGCTATGGAAAACCTATCCCAAGTGGGTTTAGCCAGGTCAACGAAATGCCACACACCCAGGTGTAAGAAACAACATTGCCCAGGCACGATCTAAGCCCCCCACCTCGTCCCTGAGCTTTGGGGAGCCTGAGGGAGAGCCGAGCCCCACGGCCCTGAGACCCCTTTGAAAAAGCCGGCTTCCCACGGAAAGAGTTTTCCTGAGGTGCACACCCTATCCCAAATGCTTTTGGCAAGGTAAAGCAAATGCCCTCCACTTCTCTGGAAGAAACCACAGTGCCCAGCCATGTTCTAAGCCCTCCCATCCTCCCTGGGCTTCTGGCAGCAGGAGTGAAAAGAGAGGAGCAGAGCACTGGGACCCGTTTGACAAAAACCGGCTTCCCACGGGAAAGTCTTTCTCCATGTGCAGACATGCTCCCAGGTGCCTGTGGCAAGGGGAAGGAAATGCCATACACTGACCTGGAAGAGACCACAGGGCCCAGGCACAGTCTGAACCCTTCCCTCATCCCGGTGGTTTTGCTAGCAAGAGTTCAACCCCAACGAACACAGCCCGGAGACCCCTGGGGCAAAAACGGCTTCCGACGAACAGGAGGTGCTTGCTGTGGAAAACCTATCCCAAGTGGGAGTAGACAGGTCAACGAAATGCCACACACCCAGGTGTAAGAAACAACATTGCCCAGGCACGATCTAAGCCCCCCTCCTCGTCCCTGAGCTTTGGGGAGCCGGAGGGAGAGCCGAGCCCCACGGCCCTGAGACCCCTTTGCAAAAAGCCGGCTTCCCACGGAAACAGTTTTCCTGAGGTGCACACCCTATCCCAAGGGGTTGTGGCAAGGTAAAGCAAATGCCCTCCACCTCTCTGGAAAAAACCACAGCGCCCAGCCATGTTCTAAGCCCACCCATCCTCCCTGGGCTTCTGGCAGCAGGAGTGAAAAGAGAGGAGCAGAGCACTGGGACCCGTTTGACAAAAACCGGCTTCCCACGGGAAAGTCTTTCTCCATGTGCAGACATGCTCCCAGGTGCCTGTGGCAAGGGGAAGGAAATGCCATACACTGACCTGGAAGAGACCACAGGGCCCAGGCACAGTCTGAACCCTTCCCTCATCCCGGCAGTTTTGCTAGCAGGAGTTCAACCCCAACGAACACAGCTCGGAGACCCTGAGGCAAAAACGGCTTCCGACGAACAAGAGGTGCTTGCTGTGGAAAACCTATCCCAAGTGGGGGTAGCCAGGTCAACAAAATGCCACACACCCAGGTGTAAGAAACAACATTGCCCAGGCACGGTCTAAGCCCCTCACCTCATCCCTGTGCTTTGGGGAGCCGGAGGGACACCCGAGGCCCACGGCCCTGAGACCCCTTTGCAAAAAGGCAGCTTCCCACGGAAACAGTTTTCCTGAGGTACAGACCCTCTCCCAAGTGGTTGTGGCAAGGTAAAGCAAATGCCCTCCACTTCTCTGGAAGAAACCACAGTGCCCAGCCATGTTGTAAGCCCTCCCATCCTCCCTGGGCTTCTGGCAGCAGGAGTGAAAAGAGAGGAGCAGAGCACTGGGGCCCGTTTGACAAAAACCGACTTCCCACTGGAAAGTCTTTCTCCAGGTGCAGACATGCTCCCAGGTGCCTGTGGCAAGGGGAAGGAAATGCCATACACTGACATGGAAGAGACCACAGGGCCCAGGCACAGTCTGAACCCTTCCCTCATCCCGGCGGTTTTGCTAGCAGGAGTTCAACCCCAACGAACACAGCCCAGAGACCCCTGGGGCAAAACCGGCTTCCGACGAACAATAGGTGCTTCCTGTGGAAAACCTATCCCAAGTGGGGGTAGCCAGGTCAACGAAATGCCACACTCCAAAGTGTAAGAAACAACATTGCCCAGGCATGGTCTAAGCCCCTCACCTCGTCCCTGTGCTTTGGGGAGCCGGAGGGACACCCGAGGCCCACGGCCCTGAGACCCCTTTGCAAAAAGCCGGCTTCCCACGGAAACAGTTTTCCTGAGGTGCACACCCTATCCCAAGTGGTTGTGGCAAGGTAATGCAAATGAGCTCCACTTCTCTGGAAGAATCCACAGTGCCCAGCCATGTTCTAAGCCCTTCCATCCTCCCTGGGCTTCTGGCAGCAGGAGTGAAAAGAGAGGAGCAGAGCACTGGGACCCGTTTGACAAAAACCGGCTTCCCACGGGAAAGTCTTTCTCCACGTGCAGACATGCTCCCAGGTGCCTGTGACAAGGGGAAGGAAATGCCATACACTGACCTAGAAGAGACCACAGGGCCCAGGCACAGTCTGAACCGTTCCCTCATCCCGGCGGTTTTGCTAGCAGGAGTTCAACCCCAACGAACACAGCTCGGAGACCCCTGGGGCAAAAACGGCTTCCTACGAACAAGAGGTGCTTGCTGTGGAAAACCTATCCCAAGTGGGGGTAGCCAGGTCAACGAAATGCCACACACCCAGGTGTAAGAAACAACATTGCCCAGGCATGGTCTAAGCCCCTCACCTCGTCCCTGTGCTTTGGGGAGCCGGAGGAACACCCGAGGCCCACTGCCCTGAGACCCCTTTGGCAAAAGCCGGCTTCCGACGAAAAGAGTTTTCCTGAGGTGCAGACCCTATCCCAACTGGTTGTGGCAATGTAATGCAAATGCCCTCCACTTCTCTGGAAGAAACCACAGTGCCCAGCCATGTTCTAAGCCCTCCCATCCTCCCTGGGCTTCTGGCAGTAGGAGTGAAAAGAGAGGAGCAGAGCACTGGGACCCGTTTGACAAAAACCGGCTTCCCACGGGAAAGTCTTTCTCCACGTACAGACATGCTCCCAGGTGCCTGAGGCAAGGGGAAGGAAATGCCATACACAGACCTGGAAGATACCACAGGGCCCAGGCACAGTCTGAATCCTTCCCTCATCCCGGCAGTTTTGCTAGCAGGAGTTCAACCCCAACGAACACAGCCCGGAGACCCTGAGGCAAAAACGGCTTCAGTCGAACAAGAGGTGCTTTCTGTGGAAAACCTATCCCAAGTGGGAGTAGCCAGGTCAACGAAATGCCACACACCCAGGTTTAAGAAACAACATTGCCCAGGCACGGTCTAAGCCCCTCACCTCGTCCCTGTGCTTTGGGGAGCCTGAGGGCAGCCGAGCCCCACGGCCCTGAGACCCCTTTGCAAAAAGCCGGCTTCCCACGGAAACAGTTTTCCTGAGGTGCACACCCTATCCCAAGTGGTTGTGGCAAGGTAAAGCAAATGCCCTCCACTTCTCTGGAAGAAACCACAGTGCCCAGCCATGTTCTAAGCCCTCCCATCCTCCCTGGGCTTCTGGCAGCAGGAGTGAAAAGAGAGGAGCAGAGCACTGGTACCCGTTTGACCAAAACCGGCTTCCCACGGGAAAGTCTTTCTCCACGTGCAGACATGCACCCAGGTGCCTGTGGCAAGGGGAAGGAAATGCCATACACTGACCTGGAAGAGACCACAGGGCCCAGGCACAGTCTGAACCCTTCCCTCATCCCGGCAGTTTTGCTAGCAGGAGTTCAACCCCAACGAACACAGCCCGGAGACCCCTGGGGCAAAAACGGCTTCCGACGAACAAGAGGTGCTTGCTATGGAAAACCTATCCCAAGTGGGTTTAGCCAGGTCAACGAAATGCCACACACCCAGGTGTAAGAAACAACATTGCCCAGGCACGATCTAAGCCCCCCACCTCGTCCCTGAGCTTTGGGGAGCCTGAGGGAGAGCCGAGCCCCACGGCCCTGAGACCCCTTTGAAAAAGCCGGCTTCCCACGGAAAGAGTTTTCCTGAGGTGCACACCCTATCCCAAATGCTTTTGGCAAGGTAAAGCAAATGCCCTCCACTTCTCTGGAAGAAACCACAGTGCCCAGCCATGTTCTAAGCCCTCCCATCCTCCCTGGGCTTCTGGCAGCAGGAGTGAAAAGAGAGGAGCAGAGCACTGGGACCCGTTTGACAAAAACCGGCTTCCCACGGGAAAGTCTTTCTCCATGTGCAGACATGCTCCCAGGTGCCTGTGGCAAGGGGAAGGAAATGCCATACACTGACCTGGAAGAGACCACAGGGCCCAGGCACAGTCTGAACCCTTCCCTCATCCCGGTGGTTTTGCTAGCAAGAGTTCAACCCCAACGAACACAGCCCGGAGACCCCTGGGGCAAAAACGGCTTCCGACGAACAGGAGGTGCTTGCTGTGGAAAACCTATCCCAAGTGGGAGTAGACAGGTCAACGAAATGCCACACACCCAGGTGTAAGAAACAACATTGCCCAGGCACGATCTAAGCCCCCCTCCTCGTCCCTGAGCTTTGGGGAGCCGGAGGGAGAGCCGAGCCCCACGGCCCTGAGACCCCTTTGCAAAAAGCCGGCTTCCCACGGAAACAGTTTTCCTGAGGTGCACACCCTATCCCAAGGGGTTGTGGCAAGGTAAAGCAAATGCCCTCCACCTCTCTGGAAAAAACCACAGCGCCCAGCCATGTTCTAAGCCCACCCATCCTCCCTGGGCTTCTGGCAGCAGGAGTGAAAAGAGAGGAGCAGAGCACTGGGACCCGTTTGACAAAAACCGGCTTCCCACGGGAAAGTCTTTCTCCATGTGCAGACATGCTCCCAGGTGCCTGTGGCAAGGGGAAGGAAATGCCATACACTGACCTGGAAGAGACCACAGGGCCCAGGCACAGTCTGAACCCTTCCCTCATCCCGGCAGTTTTGCTAGCAGGAGTTCAACCCCAACGAACACAGCTCGGAGACCCTGAGGCAAAAACGGCTTCCGACGAACAAGAGGTGCTTGCTGTGGAAAACCTATCCCAAGTGGGGGTAGCCAGGTCAACAAAATGCCACACACCCAGGTGTAAGAAACAACATTGCCCAGGCACGGTCTAAGCCCCTCACCTCATCCCTGTGCTTTGGGGAGCCGGAGGGACACCCGAGGCCCACGGCCCTGAGACCCCTTTGCAAAAAGGCAGCTTCCCACGGAAACAGTTTTCCTGAGGTACAGACCCTCTCCCAAGTGGTTGTGGCAAGGTAAAGCAAATGCCCTCCACTTCTCTGGAAGAAACCACAGTGCCCAGCCATGTTGTAAGCCCTCCCATCCTCCCTGGGCTTCTGGCAGCAGGAGTGAAAAGAGAGGAGCAGAGCACTGGGGCCCGTTTGACAAAAACCGACTTCCCACTGGAAAGTCTTTCTCCAGGTGCAGACATGCTCCCAGGTGCCTGTGGCAAGGGGAAGGAAATGCCATACACTGACATGGAAGAGACCACAGGGCCCAGGCACAGTCTGAACCCTTCCCTCATCCCGGCGATTTTGCTAGCAGGAGTTCAACCCCAACGAACACAGCCCAGAGACCCCTGGGGCAAAACCGGCTTCCGACGAACAATAGGTGCTTCCTGTGGAAAACCTATCCCAAGTGGGGGTAGCCCGGTCAACGAAATGCCACACTCCAAAGTGTAAGAAACAACATTGCCCAGGCATGGTCTAAGCCCCTCACCTCGTCCCTGTGCTTTGGGGAGCCGGAGGGACACCCGAGGCCCACGGCCCTGAGACCCCTTTGCAAAAAGCCGGCTTCCCACGGAAACAGTTTTCCTGAGGTGCACACCCTATCCCAAGTGGTTGTGGCAAGGTAATGCAAATGAGCTCCACTTCTCTGGAAGAATCCACAGTGCCCAGCCATGTTCTAAGCCCTTCCATCCTCCCTGGGCTTCTGGCAGCAGGAGTGAAAAGAGAGGAGCAGAGCACTGGGACCCGTTTGACAAAAACCGGCTTCCCACGGGAAAGTCTTTCTCCACGTGCAGACATGCTCCCAGGTGCCTGTGACAAGGGGAAGGAAATGCCATACACTGACCTAGAAGAGACCACAGGGCCCAGGCACAGTCTGAACCGTTCCCTCATCCCGGCGGTTTTGCTAGCAGGAGTTCAACCCCAACGAACACAGCTCGGAGACCCCTGGGGCAAAAACGGCTTCCTACGAACAAGAGGTGCTTGCTGTGGAAAACCTATCCCAAGTGGGGGTAGCCAGGTCAACGAAATGCCACACACCCAGGTGTAAGAAACAACATTGCCCAGGCATGGTCTAAGCCCCTCACCTCGTCCCTGTGCTTTGGGGAGCCGGAGGAACACCCGAGGCCCACTGCCCTGAGACCCCTTTGGCAAAAGCCGGCTTCCGACGAAAAGAGTTTTCCTGAGGTGCAGACCCTATCCCAACTGGTTGTGGCAATGTAATGCAAATGCCCTCCACTTCTCTGGAAGAAACCACAGTGCCCAGCCATGTTCTAAGCCCTCCCATCCTCCCTGGGCTTCTGGCAGTAGGAGTGAAAAGAGAGGAGCAGAGCACTGGGACCCGTTTGACAAAAACCGGCTTCCCACGGGAAAGTCTTTCTCCACGTACAGACATGCTCCCAGGTGCCTGAGGCAAGGGGAAGGAAATGCCATACACAGACCTGGAAGATACCACAGGGCCCAGGCACAGTCTGAATCCTTCCCTCATCCCGGCAGTTTTGCTAGCAGGAGTTCAACCCCAACGAACACAGCCCGGAGACCCTGAGGCAAAAACGGCTTCAGTCGAACAAGAGGTGCTTTCTGTGGAAAACCTATCCCAAGTGGGAGTAGCCAGGTCAACGAAATGCCACACACCCAGGTTTAAGAAACAACATTGCCCAGGCACGGTCTAAGCCCCTCACCTCGTCCCTGTGCTTTGGGGAGCCTGAGGGCAGCCGAGCCCCACGGCCCTGAGACCCCTTTGCAAAAAGCCGGCTTCCCACGGAAACAGTTTTCCTGAGGTGCACACCCTATCCCAAGTGGTTGTGGCAAGGTAAAGCAAATGCCCTCCACTTCTCTGGAAGAAACCACAGTGCCCAGCCATGTTCTAAGCCCTCCCATCCTCCCTGGGCTTCTGGCAGCAGGAGTGAAAAGAGAGGAGCAGAGCACTGGTACCCGTTTGACCAAAACCGGCTTCCCACGGGAAAGTCTTTCTCCACGTGCAGACATGCACCCAGGTGCCTGTGGCAAGGGGAAGGAAATGCCATACACTGACCTGGAAGAGACCACAGGGCCCAGGCACAGTCTGAACCCTTCCCTCATCCCGGCAGTTTTGCTAGCAGGAGTTCAACCCCAACGAACACAGCCCGGAGACCCCTGGGGCAAAAACGGCTTCCGACGAACAAGAGGTAGTTGCTATGGAAAACCTATCCCAAGTGGGTTTAGCCAGGTCAACGAAATGCCACACACCCAGGTGTAAGAAACAACATTGCCCAGGCACGATCTAAGCCCCCCACCTCGTCCCTGAGCTTTGGGGAGCCTGAGGGAGAGCCGAGCCCCACGGCCCTGAGACCCCTTTGAAAAAGCCGGCTTCCCACGGAAAGAGTTTTCCTGAGGTGCACACCCTATCCCAAATGCTTTTGGCAAGGTAAAGCAAATGCCCTCCACTTCTCTGGAAGAAACCACAGTGCCCAGCCATGTTCTAAGCCCTCCCATCCTCCCTGGGCTTCTGGCAGCAGGAGTGAAAAGAGAGGAGCAGAGCACTGGGACCCGTTTGACAAAAACCGGCTTCCCACGGGAAAGTCTTTCTCCATGTGCAGACATGCTCCCAGGTGCCTGTGGCAAGGGGAAGGAAATGCCATACACTGACCTGGAAGAGACCACAGGGCCCAGGCACAGTCTGAACCCTTCCCTCATCCCGGTGGTTTTGCTAGCAAGAGTTCAACCCCAACGAACACAGCCCGGAGACCCCTGGGGCAAAAACGGCTTCCGACGAACAGGAGGTGCTTGCTGTGGAAAACCTATCCCAAGTGGGAGTAGACAGGTCAACGAAATGCCACACACCCAGGTGTAAGAAACAACATTGCCCAGGCACGATCTAAGCCCCCCTCCTCGTCCCTGAGCTTTGGGGAGCCGGAGGGAGAGCCGAGCCCCACGGCCCTGAGACCCCTTTGCAAAAAGCCGGCTTCCCACGGAAACAGTTTTCCTGAGGTGCACACCCTATCCCAAGGGGTTGTGGCAAGGTAAAGCAAATGCCCTCCACCTCTCTGGAAAAAACCACAGCGCCCAGCCATGTTCTAAGCCCACCCATCCTCCCTGGGCTTCTGGCAGCAGGAGTGAAAAGAGAGGAGCAGAGCACTGGGACCCGTTTGACAAAAACCGGCTTCCCACGGGAAAGTCTTTCTCCATGTGCAGACATGCTCCCAGGTGCCTGTGGCAAGGGGAAGGAAATGCCATACACTGACCTGGAAGAGACCACAGGGCCCAGGCACAGTCTGAACCCTTCCCTCATCCCGGCAGTTTTGCTAGCAGGAGTTCAACCCCAACGAACACAGCTCGGAGACCCTGAGGCAAAAACGGCTTCCGACGAACAAGAGGTGCTTGCTGTGGAAAACCTATCCCAAGTGGGGGTAGCCAGGTCAACAAAATGCCACACACCCAGGTGTAAGAAACAACATTGCCCAGGCACGGTCTAAGCCCCTCACCTCATCCCTGTGCTTTGGGGAGCCGGAGGGACACCCGAGGCCCACGGCCCTGAGACCCCTTTGCAAAAAGGCAGCTTCCCACGGAAACAGTTTTCCTGAGGTACAGACCCTCTCCCAAGTGGTTGTGGCAAGGTAAAGCAAATGCCCTCCACTTCTCTGGAAGAAACCACAGTGCCCAGCCATGTTGTAAGCCCTCCCATCCTCCCTGGGCTTCTGGCAGCAGGAGTGAAAAGAGAGGAGCAGAGCACTGGGGCCCGTTTGACAAAAACCGACTTCCCACTGGAAAGTCTTTCTCCAGGTGCAGACATGCTCCCAGGTGCCTGTGGCAAGGGGAAGGAAATGCCATACACTGACATGGAAGAGACCACAGGGCCCAGGCACAGTATGAACCCTTCCCTCATCCCGGCGGTTTTGCTAGCAGGAGTTCAACCCCAACGAACACAGCCCAGAGACCCCTGGGGCAAAACCGGCTTCCGACGAACAATAGGTGCTTCCTGTGGAAAACCTATCCCAAGTGGGGGTAGCCCGGTCAACGAAATGCCACACTCCAAAGTGTAAGAAACAACATTGCCCAGGCATGGTCTAAGCCCCTCACCTCGTCCCTGTGCTTTGGGGAGCCGGAGGGACACCCGAGGCCCACGGCCCTGAGACCCCTTTGCAAAAAGCCGGCTTCCCACGGAAACAGTTTTCCTGAGGTGCACACCCTATCCCAAGTGGTTGTGGCAAGGTAATGCAAATGCCCTCCACTTCTCTGGAAGAAACCACAGTGCCCAGCCATGTTCTAAGCCCTTCCATCCTCCCTGGGCTTCTGGCAGCAGGAGTGAAAAGAGAGGAGCAGAGCACTGGGACCCGTTTGACAAAAACCGGCTTCCCACGGGAAAGTCTTTCTCCACGTGCAGACATGCTCCCAGGTGCCTGTGACAAGGGGAAGGAAATGCCATACACTGACCTAGAAGAGACCACAGGGCCCAGGCACAGTCTGAACCGTTCCCTCATCCCGGCGGTTTTGCTAGCAGGAGTTCAACCCCAACGAACACAGCTCGGAGACCCCTGGGGCAAAAACGGCTTCCTACGAACAAGAGGTGCTTGCTGTGGAAAACCTATCCCAAGTGGGGGTAGCCAGGTCAACGAAATGCCACACACCCAGGTGTAAGAAACAACATTGCCCAGGCATGGTCTAAGCCCCTCACCTCGTCCCTGTGCTTTGGGGAGCCGGAGGAACACCCGAGGCCCACTGCCCTGAGACCCCTTTGCAAAAAGCCGGCTTCCGACGAAAAGAGTTTTCCTGAGGTGCAGACCCTATCCCAACTGGTTGTGGCAATGTAATGCAAATGCCCTCCACTTCTCTGGAAGAAACCACAGTGCCCAGCCATGTTCTAAGCCCTCCCATCCTCCCTGGGCTTCTGGCAGTAGGAGTGAAAAGAGAGGAGCAGAGCACTGGGACCCGTTTGACAAAAACCGGCTTCCCACGGGAAAGTCTTTCTCCACGTACAGACATGCTCCCAGGTGCCTGAGGCAAGGGGAAGGAAATGCCATACACAGACCTGGAAGATACCACAGGGCCCAGGCACAGTCTGAATCCTTCCCTCATCCCGGCAGTTTTGCTAGCAGGAGTTCAACCCCAACGAACACAGCCCGGAGACCCTGAGGCAAAAACGGCTTCAGTGGAACAAGAGGTGCTTTCTGTGGAAAACCTATCCCAAGTGGGAGTAGCCAGGTCAACGAAATGCCACACACCCAGGTTTAAGAAACAACATTGCCCAGGCACGGTCTAAGCCCCTCACCTCGTCCCTGTGCTTTGGGGAGCCTGAGGGCAGCCGAGCCCCACGGCCCTGAGACCCCTTTGCAAAAAGCCGGCTTCCCACGGAAACAGTTTTCCTGAGGTGCACACCCTATCCCAAGTGGTTGTGGCAAGGTAAAGCAAATGCCCTCCACTTCTCTGGAAGAAACCACAGTGCCCAGCCATGTTCTAAGCCCTCCCATCCTCCCTGGGCTTCTGGCAGCAGGAGTGAAAAGAGAGGAGCAGAGCACTGGTACCCGTTTGACCAAAACCGGCTTCCCACGGGAAAGTCTTTCTCCACGTGCAGACATGCACCCAGGTGCCTGTGGCAAGGGGAAGGAAATGCCATACACTGACCTGGAAGAGACCACAGGGCCCAGGCACAGTCTGAACCCTTCCCTCATCCCGGCAGTTTTGCTAGCAGGAGTTCAACCCCAACGAACACAGCCCGGAGACCCCTGGGGCAAAAACGGCTTCCGACGAACAAGAGGTGCTTGCTATGGAAAACCTATCCCAAGTGGGTTTAGCCAGGTCAACGAAATGCCACACACCCAGGTGTAAGAAACAACATTGCCCAGGCACGATCTAAGCCCCCCACCTCGTCCCTGAGCTTTGGGGAGCCTGAGGGAGAGCCGAGCCCCACGGCCCTGAGACCCCTTTGAAAAAGCCGGCTTCCCACGGAAAGAGTTTTCCTGAGGTGCACACCCTATCCCAAATGCTTTTGGCAAGGTAAAGCAAATGCCCTCCACTTCTCTGGAAGAAACCACAGTGCCCAGCCATGTTCTAAGCCCTCCCATCCTCCCTGGGCTTCTGGCAGCAGGAGTGAAAAGAGAGGAGCAGAGCACTGGGACCCGTTTGACAAAAACCGGCTTCCCACGGGAAAGTCTTTCTCCATGTGCAGACATGCTCCCAGGTGCCTGTGGCAAGGGGAAGGAAATGCCATACACTGACCTGGAAGAGACCACAGGGCCCAGGCACAGTCTGAACCCTTCCCTCATCCCGGTGGTTTTGCTAGCAAGAGTTCAACCCCAACGAACACAGCCCGGAGACCCCTGGGGCAAAAACGGCTTCCGACGAACAGGAGGTGCTTGCTGTGGAAAACCTATCCCAAGTGGGAGTAGACAGGTCAACGAAATGCCACACACCCAGGTGTAAGAAACAACATTGCCCAGGCACGATCTAAGCCCCCCTCCTCGTCCCTGAGCTTTGGGGAGCCGGAGGGAGAGCCGAGCCCCACGGTCCTGAGACCCCTTTGCAAAAAGCCGGCTTCCCACGGAAACAGTTTTCCTGAGGTGCACACCCTATCCCAAGGGGTTGTGGCAAGGTAAAGCAAATGCCCTCCACCTCTCTGGAAAAAACCACAGCGCCCAGCCATGTTCTAAGCCCACCCATCCTCCCTGGGCTTCTGGCAGCAGGAGTGAAAAGAGAGGAGCAGAGCACTGGGACCCGTTTGACAAAAACCGGCTTCCCACGGGAAAGTCTTTCTCCATGTGCAGACATGCTCCCAGGTGCCTGTGGCAAGGGGAAGGAAATGCCATACACTGACCTGGAAGAGACCACAGGGCCCAGGCACAGTCTGAACCCTTCCCTCATCCCGGCAGTTTTGCTAGCAGGAGTTCAACCCCAACGAACACAGCTCGGAGACCCTGAGGCAAAAACGGCTTCCGACGAACAAGAGGTGCTTGCTGTGGAAAACCTATCCCAAGTGGGGGTAGCCAGGTCAACAAAATGCCACACACCCAGGTGTAAGAAACAACATTGCCCAGGCACGGTCTAAGCCCCTCACCTCATCCCTGTGCTTTGGGGAGCCGGAGGGACACCCGAGGCCCACGGCCCTGAGACCCCTTTGCAAAAAGGCAGCTTCCCACGGAAACAGTTTTCCTGAGGTACAGACCCTCTCCCAAGTGGTTGTGGCAAGGTAAAGCAAATGCCCTCCACTTCTCTGGAAGAAACCACAGTGCCCAGCCATGTTGTAAGCCCTCCCATCCTCCCTGGGCTTCTGGCAGCAGGAGTGAAAAGAGAGGAGCAGAGCACTGGGGCCCGTTTGACAAAAACCGACTTCCCACTGGAAAGTCTTTCTCCAGGTGCAGACATGCTCCCAGGTGCCTGTGGCAAGGGGAAGGAAATGCCATACACTGACATGGAAGAGACCACAGGGCCCAGGCACAGTCTGAACCCTTCCCTCATCCCGGCGGTTTTGCTAGCAGGAGTTCAACCCCAACGAACACAGCCCAGAGACCCCTGGGGCAAAACCGGCTTCCGACGAACAATAGGTGCTTCCTGTGGAAAACCTATCCCAAGTGGGGGTAGCCCGGTCAACGAAATGCCACACTCCAAAGTGTAAGAAACAACATTGCCCAGGCATGGTCTAAGCCCCTCACCTCGTCCCTGTGCTTTGGGGAGCCGGAGGGACACCCGAGGCCCACGGCCCTGAGACCCCTTTGCAAAAAGCCGGCTTCCCACGGAAACAGTTTTCCTGAGGTGCACACCCTATCCCAAGTGGTTGTGGCAAGGTAATGCAAATGCCCTCCACTTCTCTGGAAGAAACCACAGTGCCCAGCCATGTTCTAAGCCCTTCCATCCTCCCTGGGCTTCTGGCAGCAGGAGTGAAAAGAGAGGAGCAGAGCACTGGGACCCGTTTGACAAAAACCGGCTTCCCACGGGAAAGTCTTTCTCCACGTGCAGACATGCTCCCAGGTGCCTGTGACAAGGGGAAGGAAATGCCATACACTGACCTAGAAGAGACCACAGGGCCCAGGCACAGTCTGAACCGTTCCCTCATCCCGGCGGTTTTGCTAGCAGGAGTTCAACCCCAACGAACACAGCTCGGAGACCCCTGGGGCAAAAACGGCTTCCTACGAACAAGAGGTGCTTGCTGTGGAAAACCTATCCCAAGTGGGGGTAGCCAGGTCAACGAAATGCCACACACCCAGGTGTAAGAAACAACATTGCCCAGGCATGGTCTAAGCCCCTCACCTCGTCCCTGTGCTTTGGGGAGCCGGAGGAACACCCGAGGCCCACTGCCCTGAGACCCCTTTGCAAAAAGCCGGCTTCCGACGAAAAGAGTTTTCCTGAGGTGCAGACCCTATCCCAACTGGTTGTGGCAATGTAATGCAAATGCCCTCCACTTCTCTGGAAGAAACCACAGTGCCCAGCCATGTTCTAAGCCCTCCCATCCTCCCTGGGCTTCTGGCAGTAGGAGTGAAAAGAGAGGAGCAGAGCACTGGGACCCGTTTGACAAAAACCGGCTTCCCACGGGAAAGTCTTTCTCCACGTACAGACATGCTCCCAGGTGCCTGAGGCAAGGGGAAGGAAATGCCATACACAGACCTGGAAGATACCACAGGGCCCAGGCACAGTCTGAATCCTTCCCTCATCCCGGCAGTTTTGCTAGCAGGAGTTCAACCCCAACGAACACAGCCCGGAGACCCTGAGGCAAAAACGGCTTCAGTGGAACAAGAGGTGCTTTCTGTGGAAAACCTATCCCAAGTGGGAGTAGCCAGGTCAACGAAATGCCACACACCCAGGTTTAAGAAACAACATTGCCCAGGCACGGTCTAAGCCCCTCACCTCGTCCCTGTGCTTTGGGGAGCCTGAGGGCAGCCGAGCCCCACGGCCCTGAGACCCCTTTGCAAAAAGCCGGCTTCCCACGGAAACAGTTTTCCTGAGGTGCACACCCTATCCCAAGTGGTTGTGGCAAGGTAAAGCAAATGCCCTCCACTTCTCTGGAAGAAACCACAGTGCCCAGCCATGTTCTAAGCCCTCCCATCCTCCCTGGGCTTCTGGCAGCAGGAGTGAAAAGAGAGGAGCAGAGCACTGGTACCCGTTTGACCAAAACCGGCTTCCCACGGGAAAGTCTTTCTCCACGTGCAGACATGCACCCAGGTGCCTGTGGCAAGGGGAAGGAAATGCCATACACTGACCTGGAAGAGACCACAGGGCCCAGGCACAGTCTGAACCCTTCCCTCATCCCGGCAGTTTTGCTAGCAGGAGTTCAACCCCAACGAACACAGCCCGGAGACCCCTGGGGCAAAAACGGCTTCCGACGAACAAGAGGTGCTTGCTATGGAAAACCTATCCCAAGTGGGTTTAGCCAGGTCAACGAAATGCCACACACCCAGGTGTAAGAAACAACATTGCCCAGGCACGATCTAAGCCCCCCACCTCGTCCCTGAGCTTTGGGGAGCCTGAGGGAGAGCCGAGCCCCACGGCCCTGAGACCCCTTTGAAAAAGCCGGCTTCCCACGGAAAGAGTTTTCCTGAGGTGCACACCCTATCCCAAATGCTTTTGGCAAGGTAAAGCAAATGCCCTCCACTTCTCTGGAAGAAACCACAGTGCCCAGCCATGTTCTAAGCCCTCCCATCCTCCCTGGGCTTCTGGCAGCAGGAGTGAAAAGAGAGGAGCAGAGCACTGGGACCCGTTTGACAAAAACCGGCTTCCCACGGGAAAGTCTTTCTCCATGTGCAGACATGCTCCCAGGTGCCTGTGGCAAGGGGAAGGAAATGCCATACACTGACCTGGAAGAGACCACAGGGCCCAGGCACAGTCTGAACCCTTCCCTCATCCCGGTGGTTTTGCTAGCAAGAGTTCAACCCCAACGAACACAGCCCGGAGACCCCTGGGGCAAAAACGGCTTCCGACGAACAGGAGGTGCTTGCTGTGGAAAACCTATCCCAAGTGGGAGTAGACAGGTCAACGAAATGCCACACACCCAGGTGTAAGAAACAACATTGCCCAGGCACGATCTAAGCCCCCCTCCTCGTCCCTGAGCTTTGGGGAGCCGGAGGGAGAGCCGAGCCCCACGGCCCTGAGACCCCTTTGCAAAAAGCCGGCTTCCCACGGAAACAGTTTTCCTGAGGTGCACACCCTATCCCAAGGGGTTGTGGCAAGGTAAAGCAAATGCCCTCCACCTCTCTGGAAAAAACCACAGCGCCCAGCCATGTTCTAAGCCCACCCATCCTCCCTGGGCTTCTGGCAGCAGGAGTGAAAAGAGAGGAGCAGAGCACTGGGACCCGTTTGACAAAAACCGGCTTCCCACGGGAAAGTCTTTCTCCATGTGCAGACATGCTCCCAGGTGCCTGTGGCAAGGGGAAGGAAATGCCATACACTGACCTGGAAGAGACCACAGGGCCCAGGCACAGTCTGAACCCTTCCCTCATCCCGGCAGTTTTGCTAGCAGGAGTTCAACCCCAACGAACACAGCTCGGAGACCCTGAGGCAAAAACGGCTTCCGACGAACAAGAGGTGCTTGCTGTGGAAAACCTATCCCAAGTGGGGGTAGCCAGGTCAACAAAATGCCACACACCCAGGTGTAAGAAACAACATTGCCCAGGCACGGTCTAAGCCCCACACCTCGTCCCTGTGCTTTGGGGAGCCGGAGGGACACCCGAGGCCCACGGCCCTGAGACCCCTTTGCAAAAAGGCAGCTTCCCACGGAAACAGTTTTCCTGAGGTACAGACCCTCTCCCAAGTGGTTGTGGCAAGGTAAAGCAAATGCCCTCCACTTCTCTGGAAGAAACCACAGTGCCCAGCCATGTTGTAAGCCCTCCCATCCTCCCTGGGCTTCTGGCAGCAGGAGTGAAAAGAGAGGAGCAGAGCACTGGGGCCCGTTTGACAAAAACCGACTTCCCACTGGAAAGTCTTTCTCCAGGTGCAGACATGCTCCCAGGTGCCTGTGGCAAGGGGAAGGAAATGCCATACACTGACATGGAAGAGACCACAGGGCCCAGGCACAGTCTGAACCCTTCCCTCATCCCGGCGGTTTTGCTAGCAGGAGTTCAACCCCAACGAACACAGCCCAGAGACCCCTGGGGCAAAACCGGCTTCCGACGAACAATAGGTGCTTCCTGTGGAAAACCTATCCCAAGTGGGGGTAGCCAGGTCAACGAAATGCCACACTCCAAAGTGTAAGAAACAACATTGCCCAGGCATGGTCTAAGCCCCTCACCTCGTCCCTGTGCTTTGGGGAGCCGGAGGGACACCCGAGGCCCACGGCCCTGAGACCCCTTTGCAAAATGCCGGCTTCCCACGGAAACAGTTTTCCTGAGGTGCACACCCTATCCCAAGTGGTTGTGGCAAGGTAATGCAAATGCCCTCCACTTCTCTGGAAGAAACCACAGTGCCCAGCCATGTTCTAAGCCCTTCCATCCTCCCTGGGCTTCTGGCAGCAGGAGTGAAAAGAGAGGAGCAGAGCACTGGGACCCGTTTGACAAAAACCGGCTTCCCACGGGAAAGTCTTTCTCCACGTGCAGACATGCTCCCAGGTGCCTGTGACAAGGGGAAGGAAATGCCATACACTGACCTAGAAGAGACCACAGGGCCCAGGCACAGTCTGAACCGTTCCCTCATCCCGGCGGTTTTGCTAGCAGGAGTTCAACCCCAACGAACACAGCTCGGAGACCCCTGGGGCAAAAACGGCTTCCTACGAACAAGAGGTGCTTGCTGTGGAAAACCTATCCCAAGTGGGGGTAGCCAGGTCAACGAAATGCCACACACCCAGGTGTAAGAAACAACATTGCCCAGGCATGGTCTAAGCCCCTCACCTCGTCCCTGTGCTTTGGGGAGCCGGAGGAACACTCGAGGCCCACTGCCCTGAGACCCCTTTGGCAAAAGCCGGCTTCCGACGAAAAGAGTTTTCCTGAGGTGCAGACCCTATCCCAACTGGTTGTGGCAATGTAATGCAAATGCCCTCCACTTCTCTGGAAGAAACCACAGTGCCCAGCCATGTTCTAAGCCCTCCCATCCTCCCTGGGCTTCTGGCAGTAGGAGTGAAAAGAGAGGAGCAGAGCACTGGGACCCGTTTGACAAAAACCGGCTTCCCACGGGAAAGTCTTTCTCCACGTACAGACATGCTCCCAGGTGCCTGAGGCAAGGGGAAGGAAATGCCATACACAGACCTGGAAGATACCACAGGGCCCAGGCACAGTCTGAATCCTTCCCTCATCCCGGCAGTTTTGCTAGCAGGAGTTCAACCCCAACGAACACAGCCCGGAGACCCTGAGGCAAAAACGGCTTCAGTCGAACAAGAGGTGCTTTCTGTGGAAAACCTATCCCAAGTGGGAGTAGCCAGGTCAACGAAATGCCACACACCCAGGTTTAAGAAACAACATTGCCCAGGCACGGTCTAAGCCCCTCACCTCGTCCCTGTGCTTTGGGGAGCCTGAGGGCAGCCGAGCCCCACGGCCCTGAGACCCCTTTGCAAAAAGCCGGCTTCCCACGGAAACAGTTTTCCTGAGGTGCACACCCTATCCCAAGTGGTTGTGGCAAGGTAAAGCAAATGCCCTCCACTTCTCTGGAAGAAACCACAGTGCCCAGACATGTTCTAAGCCCTCCCATCCTCCCTGGGCTTCTGGCAGCAGGAGTGAAAAGAGAGGAGCAGAGCACTGGTACCCGTTTGACCAAAACCGGCTTCCCACGGGAAAGTCTTTCTCCACGTGCAGACATGCTCCCAGGTGCCTGTGGCAAGGGGAAGGAAATGCCATACACTGACCTGGAAGAGACCACAGGGCCCAGGCACAGTCTGAACCCTTCCCTCATCCCGGCAGTTTTGCTAGCAGGAGTTCAACCCCAACGAACACAGCCCGGAGACCCCTGGGGCAAAAACGGCTTCCGACGAACAAGAGGTGCTTGCTATGGAAAACCTATCCCAAGTGGGTTTAGCCAGGTCAACGAAATGCCACACACCCAGGTGTAAGAAACAACATTGCCCAGGCACGATCTAAGCCCCCCACCTCGTCCCTGAGCTTTGGGGAGCCTGAGGGAGAGCCGAGCCCCACGGCCCTGAGACCCCTTTGAAAAAGCCGGCTTCCCACGGAAAGAGTTTTCCTGAGGTGCACACCCTATCCCAAATGCTTTTGGCAAGGTAAAGCAAATGCCCTCCACTTCTCTGGAAGAAACCACAGTGCCCAGCCATGTTCTAAGCCCTCCCATCCTCCCTGGGCTTCTGGCAGCAGGAGTGAAAAGAGAGGAGCAGAGCACTGGGACCCGTTTGACAAAAACCGGCTTCCCACGGGAAAGTCTTTCTCCATGTGCAGACATGCTCCCAGGTGCCTGTGGCAAGGGGAAGGAAATGCCATACACTGACCTCGAAGAGACCACAGGGCCCAGGCACAGTCTGAACCCTTCCCTCATCCCGGTGGTTTTGCTAGCAAGAGTTCAACCCCAACGAACACAGCCCGGAGACCCCTGGGGCAAAAACGGCTTCCGACGAACAGGAGGTGCTTGCTGTGGAAAACCTATCCCAAGTGGGAGTAGACAGGTCAACGAAATGCCACACACCCAGGTGTAAGAAACAACATTGCCCAGGCACGATCTAAGCCCCCCTCCTCGTCCCTGAGCTTTGGGGAGCCGGAGGGAGAGCCGAGCCCCACGGCCCTGAGACCCCTTTGCAAAAAGCCGGCTTCCCACGGAAACAGTTTTCCTGAGGTGCACACCCTATCCCAAGTGGTTGTGGCAAGGTAAAGCAAATGCCCTCCACCTCTCTGGAAAAAACCACAGCGCCCAGCCATGTTCTAAGCCCACCCATCCTCCCTGGGCTTCTGGCAGCAGGAGTGAAAAGAGAGGAGCAGAGCACTGGGACCCGTTTGACAAAAACCGGCTTCCCACGGGAAAGTCTTTCTCCATGTGCAGACATGCTCCCAGGTGCCTGTGGCAAGGGGAAG
Organism: Ursus americanus; assembly: GCF_024610735.1. Taxonomy (NCBI): domain Eukaryota; kingdom Metazoa; phylum Chordata; class Mammalia; order Carnivora; family Ursidae; genus Ursus; species Ursus americanus. Next base: position 347,258 of record NW_028273696.1, on the reverse strand, counting down.
GAAATGCCATACACTGACCTGGAAGAGACCACAGGGCCCAGGCACAGTCTGAACCCTTCCCTCATCCCGGCAGTTTTGCTAGCAGGAGTTCAACCCCAACGAACACAGCTCGGAGACCCTGAGGCAAAAACGGCTTCCGACGAACAAGAGGTGCTTGCTGTGGAAAACCTATCCCAAGTGGGGGTAGCCAGGTCAACAAAATGCCACACACCCAGGTGTAAGAAACAACATTGCCCAGGCACGGTCTAAGCCCCTCACCTCGTCCCTGTGCTTTGGGGAGCCGGAGGGACACCCGAGGCTCACGGCCCTGAGACCCCTTTGCAAAAAGGCAGCTTCCGACGGAAACAGTTTTCCTGAGGTACAGACCCTCTCCCAAGTGGTTGTGGCAAGGTAAAGCAAATGCCCTCCACTTCTCTGGAAGAAACCACAGTGCCCAGCCATGTTGTAAGCCCTCCCATCCTCCCTGGGCTTCTGGCAGTAGCAGTGAAAAGAGAGGAGCAGAGCACTGGGACCCGTTTGAGAAAAACTGGCTTCCCACGGGAAAGTCTTTCTCCACGTGCAGACATGCTCCCAGGTGTCTGTGGCAAGGGGAAGGAAATGCCATACACTGACCTGGAAGAGACCACAGGGCCGAGGCACAGTCTGAACCCTTCCCTCATCTCGGCGGTTTTGCTAGCAGGAGTTCCCCAACGAACACAGCCCAGAGACCCCTGGGGCAAAAACGGCTTCCGACGAACAATAGGTGCTTGCTGTGGAAAACCTATCCCAAGTGGGGGTAGCAAGGTCAACGAAATGCCACACACCCAGTTGTAAGAAACAACATTGCCCAGGCACGGTCTAAGCCCGTCACCTCGACCCTGTGCTTTGGGGAGCCGGAGGGACAGCTGAGCCCCACGGCCCTGAGACCCCTTTGCAAAAAGCCGGCTTCCCACGGAAACACTTTTCCTGAGGTGCACACCCTATCCCAAGTGGTTGTGGCAAGGTAATGCAAATGCCCTCCACTTCTCTGGAAGAAACCACAGTGCCCAGCCATGTTCTAAGCCCTTCCATCCTCCCTGGGCTTCTGGCAGCAGGAGTGAAAAGAGAGGAGCAGAGCACTGGGACCCGTTTGACAAAAAACGGCTTCCCACGGGAAAGTCTTTCTCCACGTGCAGACATGCTCCCAGGTGCCTGTGACAAGGGGAAGGAAATGCCATACACTGACCTAGAAGAGACCACAGGGCCCAGGCACAGTCTGAACCGTTCCCTCATCCCGGCGGTTTTGCTAGCAGGAGTTCAACCCCAACGAACACAGCTCGGAGACCCCTGGGGCAAAAACGGCTTCCTACGAACAAGAGGTGCTTGCTGTGGAAAACCTATCCCAAGTGGGGGTAGCCAGGTCAACGAAATGCCACACACCCAGGTGTAAGAAACAACATTGCCCAGGCATGGTCTAAGCCCCTCACCTCGTCCCTGTGCTTTGGGGAGCCGGAGGAACACCCGAGGCCCACTGCCCTGAGACCCCTTTGCAAAAAGCCGGCTTCCGACGAAAAGAGTTTTCCTGAGGTGCAGACCCTATCCCAACTGGTTGTGGCAATGTAATGCAAATGCCCTCCACTTCTCTGGAAGAAACCACAGTGCCCAGCCATGTTCTAAGCCCTCCCATCCTCCCTGGGCTTCTGGCAGTAGGAGTGAAAAGAGAGGAGCAGAGCACTGGGACCCGTTTGACAAAAACCGGCTTCCCACGGGAAAGTCTTTCTCCACGTACAGACATGCTCCCAGGTGCCTGAGGCAAGGGGAAGGAAATGCCATACACAGACCTGGAAGATACCACAGGGCCCAGGCACAGTCTGAATCCTTCCCTCATCCCGGCAGTTTTGCTAGCAGGAGTTCAACCCCAACGAACACAGCCCGGAGACCCTGAGGCAAAAACGGCTTCAGTGGAACAAGAGGTGCTTTCTGTGGAAAACCTATCCCAAGTGGGAGTAGCCAGGTCAACGAAATGCCACACACCCAGGTTTAAGAAACAACATTGCCCAGGCACGGTCTAAGCCCCTCACCTCGTCCCTGTGCTTTGGGGAGCCTGAGGGCAGCCGAGCCCCACGGCCCTGAGACCCCTTTGCAAAAAGCCGGCTTCCCACGGAAACAGTTTTCCTGAGGTGCACACCCTATCCCAAGTGGTTGTGGCAAGGTAAAGCAAATGCCCTCCACTTCTCTGGAAGAAACCACAGTGCCCAGCCATGTTCTAAGCCCTCCCATCCTCCCTGGGCTTCTGGCAGCAGGAGTGAAAAGAGAGGAGCAGAGCACTGGTACCCGTTTGACCAAAACCGGCTTCCCACGGGAAAGTCTTTCTCCACGTGCAGACATGCACCCAGGTGCCTGTGGCAAGGGGAAGGAAATGCCATACACTGACCTGGAAGAGACCACAGGGCCCAGGCACAGTCTGAACCCTTCCCTCATCCCGGCAGTTTTGCTAGCAGGAGTTCAACCCCAACGAACACAGCCCGGAGACCCCTGGGGCAAAAACGGCTTCCGACGAACAAGAGGTGCTTGCTATGGAAAACCTATCCCAAGTGGGTTTAGCCAGGTCAACGAAATGCCACACACCCAGGTGTAAGAAACAACATTGCCCAGGCACGATCTAAGCCCCCCACCTCGTCCCTGAGCTTTGGGGAGCCTGAGGGAGAGCCGAGCCCCACGGCCCTGAGACCCCTTTGAAAAAGCCGGCTTCCCACGGAAAGAGTTTTCCTGAGGTGCACACCCTATCCCAAATGCTTTTGGCAAGGTAAAGCAAATGCCCTCCACTTCTCTGGAAGAAACCACAGTGCCCAGCCATGTTCTAAGCCCTCCCATCCTCCCTGGGCTTCTGGCAGCAGGAGTGAAAAGAGAGGAGCAGAGCACTGGGACCCGTTTGACAAAAACCGGCTTCCCACGGGAAAGTCTTTCTCCATGTGCAGACATGCTCCCAGGTGCCTGTGGCAAGGGGAAGGAAATGCCATACACTGACCTGGAAGAGACCACAGGGCCCAGGCACAGTCTGAACCCTTCCCTCATCCCGGTGGTTTTGCTAGCAAGAGTTCAACCCCAACGAACACAGCCCGGAGACCCCTGGGGCAAAAACGGCTTCCGACGAACAGGAGGTGCTTGCTGTGGAAAACCTATCCCAAGTGGGAGTAGACAGGTCAACGAAATGCCACACACCCAGGTGTAAGAAACAACATTGCCCAGGCACGATCTAAGCCCCCCTCCTCGTCCCTGAGCTTTGGGGAGCCGGAGGGAGAGCCGAGCCCCACGGCCCTGAGACCCCTTTGCAAAAAGCCGGCTTCCCACGGAAACAGTTTTCCTGAGGTGCACACCCTATCCCAAGGGGTTGTGGCAAGGTAAAGCAAATGCCCTCCACCTCTCTGGAAAAAACCACAGCGCCCAGCCATGTTCTAAGCCCACCCATCCTCCCTGGGCTTCTGGCAGCAGGAGTGAAAAGAGAGGAGCAGAGCACTGGGACCCGTTTGACAAAAACCGGCTTCCCACGGGAAAGTCTTTCTCCATGTGCAGACATGCTCCCAGGTGCCTGTGGCAAGGGGAAGGAAATGCCATACACTGACCTGGAAGAGACCACAGGGCCCAGGCACAGTCTGAACCCTTCCCTCATCCCGGCAGTTTTGCTAGCAGGAGTTCAACCCCAACGAACACAGCTCGGAGACCCTGAGGCAAAAACGGCTTCCGACGAACAAGAGGTGCTTGCTGTGGAAAACCTATCCCAAGTGGGGGTAGCCAGGTCAACAAAATGCCACACACCCAGGTGTAAGAAACAACATTGCCCAGGCACGGTCTAAGCCCCTCACCTCGTCCCTGTGCTTTGGGGAGCCGGAGGGACACCCGAGGCCCACGGCCCTGAGACCCCTTTGCAAAAAGGCAGCTTCCCACGGAAACAGTTTTCCTGAGGTACAGACCCTCTCCCAAGTGGTTGTGGCAAGGTAAAGCAAATGCCCTCCACTTCTCTGGAAGAAACCACAGTGCCCAGCCATGTTCTAAGCCCTCCCATCCTCCCTGGGCTTCTGGCAGCAGGAGTGAAAAGAGAGGAGCAGAGCACTGGGGCCCGTTTGACAAAAACCGACTTTCCACTGGAAAGTCTTTCTCCAGGTGCAGACATGCTCCCAGGTGCCTGTGGCAAGGGGAAGGAAATGCCATACACTGACATGGAAGAGACCACAGGGCCCAGGCACAGTCTGAACCCTTCCCTCATCCCGGCGGTTTTGCTAGCAGGAGTTCAACCCCAACGAACACAGCCCAGAGACCCCTGGGGCAAAACCGGCTTCCGACGAACAATAGGTGCTTCCTGTGGAAAACCAATCCCAAGTGGGGGTAGCCAGGTCAACGAAATGCCACACTCCAAAGTGTAAGAAACAACATTGCCCAGGCATGGTCTAAGCCCCTCACCTCGTCCCTGTGCTTTGGGGAGCCGGAGGGACACCCGAGGCCCACGGCCCTGAGACCCCTTTGCAAAATGCCGGCTTCCCACGGAAACAGTTTTCCTGAGGTGCACACCCTATCCCAAGTGGTTGTGGCAAGGTAATGCAAATGCCCTCCACTTCTCTGGAAGAAACCACAGTGCCCAGCCATGTTCTAAGCCCTTCCATCCTCCCTGGGCTTCTGGCAGCAGGAGTGAAAAGAGAGGAGCAGAGCACTGGGACCCGTTTGACAAAAACCGGCTTCCCACGGGAAAGTCTTTCTCCACGTGCAGACATGCTCCCAGGTGCCTGTGACAAGGGGAAGGAAATGCCATACACTGACCTAGAAGAGACCACAGGGCCCAGGCACAGTCTGAACCGTTCCCTCATCCCGGCGGTTTTGCTAGCAGGAGTTCAACCCCAACGAACACAGCTCGGAGACCCCTGGGGCAAAAACGGCTTCCTACGAACAAGAGGTGCTTGCTGTGGAAAACCTATCCCAAGTGGGGGTAGCCAGGTCAACGAAATGCCACACACCCAGGTGTAAGAAACAACATTGCCCAGGCATGGTCTAAGCCCCTCACCTCGTCCCTGTGCTTTGGGGAGCCGGAGGAACACTCGAGGCCCACTGCCCTGAGACCCCTTTGGCAAAAGCCGGCTTCCGACGAAAAGAGTTTTCCTGAGGTGCAGACCCTATCCCAACTGGTTGTGGCAATGTAATGCAAATGCCCTCCACTTCTCTGGAAGAAACCACAGTGCCCAGCCATGTTCTAAGCCCTCCCATCCTCCCTGGGCTTCTGGCAGTAGGAGTGAAAAGAGAGGAGCAGAGCACTGGGACCCGTTTGACAAAAACCGGCTTCCCACGGGAAAGTCTTTCTCCACGTACAGACATGCTCCCAGGTGCCTGAGGCAAGGGGAAGGAAATGCCATACACAGACCTGGAAGATACCACAGGGCCCAGGCACAGTCTGAATCCTTCCCTCATCCCGGCAGTTTTGCTAGCAGGAGTTCAACCCCAACGAACACAGCCCGGAGACCCTGAGGCAAAAACGGCTTCAGTCGAACAAGAGGTGCTTTCTGTGGAAAACCTATCCCAAGTGGGAGTAGCCAGGTCAACGAAATGCCACACACCCAGGTTTAAGAAACAACATTGCCCAGGCACGGTCTAAGCCCCTCACCTCGTCCCTGTGCTTTGGGGAGCCTGAGGGCAGCCGAGCCCCACGGCCCTGAGACCCCTTTGCAAAAAGCCGGCTTCCCACGGAAACAGTTTTCCTGAGGTGCACACCCTATCCCAAGTGGTTGTGGCAAGGTAAAGCAAATGCCCTCCACTTCTCTGGAAGAAACCACAGTGCCCAGACATGTTCTAAGCCCTCCCATCCTCCCTGGGCTTCTGGCAGCAGGAGTGAAAAGAGAGGAGCAGAGCACTGGTACCCGTTTGACCAAAACCGGCTTCCCACGGGAAAGTCTTTCTCCACGTGCAGACATGCTCCCAGGTGCCTGTGGCAAGGGGAAGGAAATGCCATACACTGACCTGGAAGAGACCACAGGGCCCAGGCACAGTCTGAACCCTTCCCTCATCCCGGCAGTTTTGCTAGCAGGAGTTCAACCCCAACGAACACAGCCCGGAGACCCCTGGGGCAAAAACGGCTTCCGACGAACAAGAGGTGCTTGCTATGGAAAACCTATCCCAAGTGGGTTTAGCCAGGTCAACGAAATGCCACACACCCAGGTGTAAGAAACAACATTGCCCAGGCACGATCTAAGCCCCCCACCTCGTCCCTGAGCTTTGGGGAGCCTGAGGGAGAGCCGAGCCCCACGGCCCTGAGACCCCTTTGAAAAAGCCGGCTTCCCACGGAAAGAGTTTTCCTGAGGTGCACACCCTATCCCAAATGCTTTTGGCAAGGTAAAGCAAATGCCCTCCACTTCTCTGGAAGAAACCACAGTGCCCAGCCATGTTCTAAGCCCTCCCATCCTCCCTGGGCTTCTGGCAGCAGGAGTGAAAAGAGAGGAGCAGAGCACTGGGACCCGTTTGACAAAAACCGGCTTCCCACGGGAAAGTCTTTCTCCATGTGCAGACATGCTCCCAGGTGCCTGTGGCAAGGGGAAGGAAATGCCATACACTGACCTGGAAGAGACCACAGGGCCCAGGCACAGTCTGAACCCTTCCCTCATCCCGGTGGTTTTGCTAGCAAGAGTTCAACCCCAACGAACACAGCCCGGAGACCCCTGGGGCAAAAACGGCTTCCGACGAACAGGAGGTGCTTGCTGTGGAAAACCTATCCCAAGTGGGAGTAGACAGGTCAACGAAATGCCACACACCCAGGTGTAAGAAACAACATTGCCCAGGCACGATCTAAGCCCCCCTCCTCGTCCCTGAGCTTTGGGGAGCCGGAGGGAGAGCCGAGCCCCACGGCCCTGAGACCCCTTTGCAAAAAGCCGGCTTCCCACGGAAACAGTTTTCCTGAGGTGCACACCCTATCCCAAGTGGTTGTGGCAAGGTAAAGCAAATGCCCTCCACCTCTCTGGAAAAAACCACAGCGCCCAGCCATGTTCTAAGCCCACCCATCCTCCCTGGGCTTCTGGCAGCAGGAGTGAAAAGAGAGGAGCAGAGCACTGGGACCCGTTTGACAAAAACCGGCTTCCCACGGGAAAGTCTTTCTCCATGTGCAGACATGCTCCCAGGTGCCTGTGGCAAGGGGAAGGAAATACCATACACTGACCTGGAAGAGACCACAGGGCCCAGGCACAGTCTGAACCCTTCCCTCATCCCGGCAGTTTTGCTAGCAGGAGTTCAACCCCAACGAACACAGCTCGGAGACCCTGAGGCAAAAACGGCTTCCGACGAACAAGAGGTGCTTGCTGTGGAAAACCTATCCCAAGTGGGGGTAGCCAGGTCAACAAAATGCCACACACCCAGGTGTAAGAAACAACATTGCCCAGGCACGGTCTAAGCCCCTCACCTCGTCCCTGTGCTTTGGGGAGCCGGAGGGACACCCGAGGCTCACGGCCCTGAGACCCCTTTGCAAAAAGGCAGCTTCCCACGGAAACAGTTTTCCTGAGGTACAACCCTCTCCCAAGTGGTTGTGGCAAGGTAAAGCAAATGCCCTCCACTTCTCTGGAAGAAACCACAGTGCCCAGCCATGTTGTAAGCCCTCCCATCCTCCCTGGGCTTCTGGCAGTAGCAGTGAAAAGAGAGGAGCAGAGCACTGGGACCCGTTTGAGAAAAACTGGCTTCCCACGGGAAAGTCTTTCTCCACGTGCAGACATGCTCCCAGGTGTCTGTGGCAAGGGGAAGGAAATGCCATACACTGACCTGGAAGAGACCACAGGGCCCAGGCACAGTCTGAACCCTTCCCTCATCTCGGCGGTTTTGCTAGCAGGAGTTCCCCAACGAACACAGCCCAGAGACCCCTGGGGCAAAAACGGCTTCCGACGAACAATAGGTGCTTGCTGTGGAAAACCTATCCCAAGTGGGGGTAGCAAGGTCAACGAAATGCCACACACCCAGTTGTAAGAAACAACATTGCCCAGGCACGGTCTAAGCCCGTCACCTCGACCCTGTGCTTTGGGGAGCCGGAGGGACAGCTGAGCCCCACGGCCCTGAGACCCCTTTGCAAAAAGCCGGCTTCCCACGGAAACACTTTTCCTGAGGTGCACACCCTATCCCAAGTGGTTGTGGCAAGGTAATGCAAATGCCCTCCACTTCTCTGGAAGAAACCACAGTGCCCAGCCATGTTCTAAGCCCTCCCATCCTCCCTGGGCTTCTGGCAGCAGGAGTGAAAAGAGAGGAGCAGAGCACTGGGACCCGTTTGACAAAAAACGGCTTCCCACGGGAAAGTCTTTCTCCACGTGCAGACATGCTCCCAGGTGCCTGTGACAAGGGGAAGGAAATGCCATACACTGACCTAGAAGAGACCACAGGGCCCAGGCACAGTCTGAACCGTTCCCTCATCCCGGCGGTTTTGCTAGCAGGAGTTCAACCCCAACGAACACAGCTCGGAGACCCCTGGGGCAAAAACGGCTTCCTACGAACAAGAGGTGCTTGCTGTGGAAAACCTATCCCAAGTGGGGGTAGCCAGGTCAACGAAATGCCACACACCCAGGTGTAAGAAACAACATTGCCCAGGCATGGTCTAAGCCCCTCACCTCGTCCCTGTGCTTTGGGGAGCCGGAGGAACACCCGAGGCCCACTGCCCTGAGACCCCTTTGGCAAAAGCCGGCTTCCGACGAAAAGAGTTTTCCTGAGGTGCAGACCCTATCCCAACTGGTTGTGGCAATGTAATGCAAATGCCCTCCACTTCTCTGGAAGAAACCACAGTGCCCAGCCATGTTCTAAGCCCTCCCATCCTCCCTGGGCTTCTGGCAGCAGGAGTGAAAAGAGAGGAGCAGAGCACTGGGACCCGTTTGACAAAAACCGGCTTCCCACGGGAAAGTCTTTCTCCACGTGCAGACATGCTCCCAGGTGCCTGAGGCAAGGGGAAGGAAATGCCATACACTGACCTGGAAGATACCACAGGGCCCAGGCACAGTCTGAATCCTTCCCTCATCCCGGCAGTTTTGCTACCAGGAGTTCAACCCCAACGAACACAGCCCGGAGACCCTGAGGCAAAAACGGCTTCAGTCGAACAAGGGGTGCTTTCTGTGGAAAACCTATCCCAAGTGGGGGTAGCCAGGTCAACAAAATGCCACACACCCAGGTGTAAGAAACAACATTGCCCAGGCACGGTCTAAGCCCCTCACCTCGTCCCTGTGCTTTGGGGAGCCGGAGGGACAGCCGAGCCCCACGGCCCTGAGACCCCTTTGCAAAAAGCCGGCTTCCCACGGAAAGAGGTTTCCTGAGGTGCACACCCTATCCCAAGTGGTTGTGGAAAGGTAAAGCAAATGCCCTCCACTTCTCTGGAAGAAACCACACTGCCCAGCCATGTTCTAAGCCCTCCCATCCTCCCTGGGCTTCTGGCAGCAGGAGTGAAAAGAGAGGAGCAGAGCATTGGGGCCCGTTTGACAAAAATCGACTTCCCACTGGAAAGTCTTTCTCCAGGTGCAGACATGCTCCCAGGTGCCTGTGGCAAGGGGAAGGAAATGCCATACACTGACATGGAAGAGACCACAGGGCCCAGGCACAGTCTGAACCCTTCCCTCATCCCGGCGGTTTTGCTAGCAGGAGTTCAACCCCAACGAACACAGCCCAGAGACCCCTGGGGCAAAACCGGCTTCCGACGAACAATAGGTGCTTCCTGTGGAAAACCTATCCCAAGTGGGGGTAGCCAGGTCAACGAAATGCCACACTCCAAAATGTAAGAAACAACATTGCCCAGGCATGGTCTAAGCCCCTCACCTCGTCCCTGTGCTTTGGGGAGCCGGAGGGACACCCGAGGCCCACGGCACTGAGACCCCTTTGCAAAATGCCGGCTTCCCACGGAAACAGTTTTCCTGAGGTGCAGACCCTCTCTCAAGTAGTTGCGGAAAGGTTAAGCAAATGTCCTCCACTTCTCTGGAAGAAACCACAGTGCCCAGCCATGTTGTAAGCCCTCCCATCCTCCCTGGGCTTCTGGCAGTAGCAGTGAAAAGAGAGGAGCAGAGCACTGGGACCAGTTTGAGAAAAACTGGCTTCCCACGGGAAAGTCTTTCTCCACGTGCAGACATGCTCCCAGGTGTCTGTGGCAAGGGGAAGGAAATGCCATACACTGACCTGGAAGAGACCACAGGGCCCAGGCACAGTCTGAACCCTTCCCTCATCTCGGCGGTTTTGCTAGCAGGAGTTCCCCAACGAACACAGCCCAGAGACCCCTGGGGCAAAAACGGCTTCCGACGAACAATAGGTGCTTGCTGTGGAAAACCTATCCCAAGTGGGGGTAGCAAGGTCAACGAAATGCCACACACCCAGTTGTAAGAAACAACATTGCCCAGGCATGGTCTAAGCCCGTCACCTCGACCATGTGCTTTGGGGAGCCGGAGGGACAGCTGAGCCCCACGGCCCTGAGACCCCTTTGCAAAAAGCCGGCTTCCCACGGAAACACTTTTCCTGAGGTGCACACCCTATCCCAAGTGGTTGTGGCAAGGTAATGCAAATGCCCTCCAATTCTCTGGAAGAAACCACAGTGCCCAGCCATGTTCTAAGCCCTCCCATCCTCCCTGGGCTTCTGGCAGCAGGAGTGAAAAGAGAGGAGCAGAGCACTGGGACCCGTTTGACAAAAACCGGCTTCCCACGGGAAAGTCTTTCTCCACGTGCAGACATGCTCCCAGGTGCCTGTGACAAGGGGAAGGAAATGCCATACACTGACCTAGAAGAGACCACAGGGCCCAGGCACAGTCTGAACCGTTCCCTCATCCCGGCGGTTTTGCTAGCAGGAGTTCAACCCCAACGAACACAGCCCGGAGACCCTGAGGCAAAAACGGCTTCAGGCGAACAAGAGGTGCTTTCTGTGGAAAACCTATCCCAAGCGGGAGTAGCCAGGTCAACGAAATGCCACACACCCAGGTGTAAGAAACAACATTGCCCAGGCTCGGTCTAAGCCCCTCACCTCGTCCCTGTGTTTGGGGAGCCGGAGGGACAGCCGAGCCCCACGGCCCTGAGACCCCTTTGCAAAAAGCCGGCTTCCCACGGAAAGAGTTTTCCTGAGGTGCACACCCTATCCCAAGTGGTTGTGGCAAGGTAAAGCAAATGCCCTCCACTTCTCTGGAAGAAACCACAGTGCCCAGCCATGTTCTAAGCCCTCCCATCCTCCCTGGGCTTCTGGCAGCAGGAGTGAAAAGAGAGGAGCAGAGCACTGGGACCCCTTTGACAAAAACCGGCTTCCCACGGGAAAGTCTTTCTCCACGTGCAGACATGCTCCCAGGTGCCTGTGGCAAGGGGAAGGAAATGCCATACACTGACCTGGAAGAGACCACAGGGCCCAGGCACAGTCTGAACCCTTCCCTCATCCCGGCAGTTTTGCTAGCAGGAGTTCAACCCCAACGAACACAGCCCGGAGACCCCTGGGGCAAAAACGGCTTCCGACGAACAAGAGGTGCTTGCTATGGAAAACCTATCCCAAGTGGGTTTAGCCAGGTCAACGAAATGCCACACACCCAGGTGTAAGAAACAACATTGCCCAGGCACGATCTAAGCCCCCCACCTCGTCCCTGAGCTTTGGGGAGCCGGAGGGAGAGCCGAGCCCCACGGCCCTGAGACCCCTTTGCAAAAAGCCGGCTTCCCACGGAAACAGTTTTCCTAAGGTGCACACCCTATCCCAAGTGGTTGTGGCAAGGTAAAGCAAATGCCCTCCACCTCTCTGGAAAAAACCACAGTGCCCAGCCATGTTCTAAGCGCACCCATCCTCCCTGGGCTTCTGGCAGCAGGAGTGAAAAGAGAGGAGCAGAGCACTGGGACCCGTTTGACAAAAACCGGCTTCCCACGGGAAAGTCTTTCTCCATGTGCAGACATGCTCCCAGGTGCCTGTGGCAAGGGGAAGGAAATGCCATACACTGACCTGGAAGAGACCACAGGGCCCAGGCACAGTCTGAACCCTTCCCTCATCCCGGCGGTTTTGCTACCAGGAGTTCAACCCCAACGAACACAGCCCGGAGACCCCTGGGGCAAAAACGGCTTCGGACGAACAAGAGGTGCTTGCTGTGGAAAACCTATCCCAAGTGGGAGTAGCCAGGTCAACGAAATGCCACACACCCAGGTGTAAGAAACAACATTGCCCAGGCACGGTCCAAGCCCCTCACCTCATCCCTGTGCTTGGGGGAGCCGGAGGGACACCCGAGGCCCACGGCCCTGAGACCCCTTTGAAAAAAGCCGGCTTCCCACCGAAACAGTTTTCCTGAGGTGCAGACCCTATCCCAAGTGGTAGTGGCAAGGTAGTGCAAATGCACTCCACTTCTCTGGAAGAAACCACAGTGCCCAGCCATGTTCTAAGCCCTCCCATCGTCCCTGGGCTTCTGGCAGCAGCAGTGAAAAGAGAGGAGCAGAGAACTGGGACCCGTTTGACAGAAACCGGCTTCCCATGGGAAAGTCTTTCTCCACGTGCAGACATGCTCCCAGTTGCCTGTGGCAAGGGGAAGGAAATGCCATACACTGACCTGGAAGAGACCACAGGGCCCAGGCACAGTCTGAACCCTTCCCTCATCCCGGTGGTTTTGCTAGCAAGAGTTCAACCCCAACGAACACAGCCCGGAGACCTCTGGGGCAAAAACGGCTTCCGACGAACAAGAGGTGCTTGCTGTGGAAAACCTATCCCAAGTGGGAGTAGACAGGTCAACGAAATGCCACACACCCAGGTGTAAGAAACAACATTGCCCAGGCACGATCTAAGCCCCCCTCCTCGTCCCTGAGCTTTGGGGAGCCGGAGGGAGAGCCGAGCCCCACGGCCCTGAGACCCCTTTGCAAAAAGCCGGCTTCCCACGGAAACAGTTTTCCTGAGGTGCACACCCTATCCCAAGTGGTTGTGGCAAGGTAAAGCAAATGCCCTCCACCTCTCTGGAAAAAACCACAGCGCCCAGCCATGTTCTAAGCCCACCCATCCTCCCTGGGCTTCTGGCAGCAGGAGTGAAAAGAGAGGAGCAGAGCACTGGGACCCGTTTGACAAAAACCGGCTTCCCACGGGAAAGTCTTTCTCCATGTGCAGACATGCTCCCAGGTGCCTGTGGCAAGGGGAAGGAAATGCCATACACTGACCTGGAAGAGACCACAGGGCCCAGGCACAGTCTGAACCGTTCCCTCATCCCGGCAGTTTTGCTAGCAGGAGTTCAACCCCAACGAACACAGCTCGGAGACCCTGAGGCAAAAACGGCTTCCGACGAACAAGAGGTGCTTGCTGTGGAAAACCTATCCCAAGTGGGGGTAGCCAGGTCAACAAAATGCCACACACCCAGGTGTAAGAAACAACATTGCCCAGGCACGGTCTAAGCCCCTCACCTCGTCCCTGTGCTTTGGGGAGCCGGAGGGACACCCGAGGCCCACGGCCCTGAGACCCCTTTGCAAAAAGGCAGCTTCCCACGGAAACAGTTTTCCTGAGGTACAGATCCTCTCCCAAGTGGTTGTGGCAAGGTAAAGCAAATGCCCTCCACCTCTCTGGAAGAAACCACAGTGCCCAGCCATGTTCTAAGCCCTCCCATCCTCCCTGGGCTTCTGGCAGCAGGAGTGAAAAGAGAGGAGCAGGGCACTGGGACACGTTTGACAAAAATCGGCTTCCCACGGGAAAGTCTTTCTCCACGTGCAGACATGCTCCCAGGTGCCTGAGGCAAGGGGAAGGAAATGCCATACACTGACCTGGAAGAGACCACAGGGCCCAGGCACAGTCTGAACCCTTCCCTCATCCCGGCGGTTTGGTAGCAGGAGTTCAACCCCAACGAACACAGGCCGGAGACCACTGGGGCAAAAACGGCTTCCGACGAACAAGAGGTGCTTGCTGTGGAAAACCTATCCCAAGTGGGGTTAGCCAGGTCAACAAAATGCCACACACCCAGGTGTAAGAAACAACATTGCCCAGGCATGGTCTAAGCCCCTCACCTCGTCCCTGTGCTTTGGGGAGCCGGAGGGACACCCGAGGCCCACGGCCCTGAGACCCCTTTGCAAAAAGCCGGCTTCCCACGGAAACAGTTTTCCTGAGGTGCAGACCCTCTCTCAAGTAGTTGCGGAAACGTTAAGCAAATGTCCTCCACTTCTCTGGAAGAAACCACAGTGCCCAGCCATGTTGTAAGCCCTCCCATCCTCCCTGGGCTTCTGGCAGTAGCAGTGAAAAGAGAGGAGCAGAGCACTGGGACCCGTTTGAGAAAAACTGGCTTCCCACGGGAAAGTCTTTCTCCACGTGCAGACATGCTCCCAGGTGTCTGTGGCAAGGGGAAGGAAATGCCATACACTGACCTGGAAGAGACCACAGGGCCCAGGCACAGTCTGAACCCTTCCCTCATCTCGGCGGTTTTGCTAGCAGGAGTTCCCCAATGAACACAGCTCAGAGACCCCTGGGGCAAAAACAGCTTCCGACGAACAATAGGTGCTTGCTGTGGAAAACCTATCCCAAGTGGGGGTAGCAAGGTCAACGAAATGCCACACACCCAGTTGTAAGAAACAACATTGCCCAGGCTCGGTCTAAGCCCGTCACCTCGACCCTGTGCTTTGGGGAGCCGGAGGGACAGCTGAGCCCCACGGCCCTGAGACCCCTTTGCAAAAAGCCGGCTTCCCACGGAAACACTTTTCCTGAGGTGCACACCCTATCCCAAGTGGTTGTGGCAAGGTAATGCAAATGCCCTCCACTTCTCTGGAAGAAACCACAGTGCCCAGCCATGTTCTAAGCCCTCCCATCCTCCCTCGGCTTCTGGCAGCAGGAGTGAAAAGAGAGGAGCAGAGCACTGGGACCCGTTTGACAAAAACCGGCTTCCCACGGGAAAGTCTTTCTCCACGTGCAGACATGCTCCCAGGTGCCTGTGACAAGGGGAAGGAAATGCCATACACTGACCTAGAAGAGACCACAGGGCCCAGGCACAGTCTGAACCGTTCCCTCATCCCGGCGGTTTTGCTAGCAGGAGTTCAACCCCAACGAACACAGCTCGGAGACCCCTGGGGCAAAAACGGCTTCCTACGAACAAGAGGTGCTTGCTGTGGAAAACCTATCCCAAGTGGGGGTAGCCAGGTCAACGAAATGCCACACACCCAGGTGTAAGAAACAACATTGCCCAGGCATGGTCTAAGCCCCTCACCTCGTCCCTGTGCTTTGGGGAGCCGGAGGAACACCCGAGGCCCACTGCCCTGAGACCCCTTTGGCAAAAGCCGGCTTCCGACGAAAAGAGTTTTCCTGAGGTGCAGACCCTATCCCAACTGGTTGTGGCAATGTAATGCAAATGCCCTCCACTTCTCTGGAAGAAACCACAGTGCCCAGCCATGTTCTAAGCCCTCCCATCCTCCCTGGGCTTCTGGCAGAAGGAGTGAAAAGAGAGGAGCAGAGCACTGGGACCCGTTTGACAAAAACTGGCTTCCCACGGGAAAGTCTTTCTCCACGTGCAGACATGCTCCCAGGTGCCTGAGGCAAGGGGAAGGAAATGCCATACACTGACCTGGAAGATACCACAGGGCCCAGGCACTGTCTGAATCCTTCCCTCATCCCGGCAGTTTTGCTAGCAGGAGTTCAATCCCAACGAACACAGCCCGGAGACCCTGAGGCAAAAACGGCTTCAGTCGAACAAGAGGTGCTTTCTGTGGAAAACCTATCCCAAGTGGGAGTAGCCAGGTCAACGAAATGCCACACACCCAGGTTTAAGAAACAACATTGCCCAGGCTCGGTCTAAGCCCCTCACCTCGTCCCTGTGCTTTGGGGAGCCTGAGGGCAGCCGAGCCCCACGGCCCTGAGACCCCTTTGCAAAAAGCCGGCTTCCCACGGAAACAGTTTTCCTGAGGTGCACACCCTATCCCAAGTGGTTGTGGCAAGGTAAAGCAAATGCCCTCCACTTCTCTGGAAACAACCACAGTGCCCAGACATGTTCTAAGCCCTCCCATCCTCCCTGGGCTTCTGGCAGCAGGAGTGAAAAGAGAGGAGCAGAGCACTGGTACCCGTTTGACCAAAACTGGCTTCCCACGGGAAAGTCTTTCTCCACGTGCAGACATGCTCCCAGGTGCCTGTGGCAAGGGGAAGGAAATGCCATACACTAACCTGGAAGAGACCACAGGGCCCAGGCACAGTCTGAACCCTTCCCTCATCCCGGCAGTTTTGCTAGCAGGAGTTCAACCCCAACGAACACAGCCGGAGACCCCTGGGGCAAAAACGGCCACCGACGAACAAGAGGTGCTTGCTATGGAAAACCTATCCCAAGTGGGAGTAGCCAGGTCAACGAAATGCCACACACCCAGGTGTAAGAAACAACATTGCCCAGGCTCGGTCTAAGCCCCTCACCTCGTCCCTCTGTTTGGGGAGCCGGAGGGACAGCCGAGCCCCACGTCCCTGAGACCCCTTTGCAAAAAGCCGGCTTCCCACGGAAAGACTTTTCCTGAGGTGCACACCCTATCCCAAGTGGTTGTGGCAAGGTAAAGCAAATGCCCTCCACTTCTCTGGAAGAAACCACAGTGCCCAGCCATGTTCTAAGCCCTCCCATCCTCCCTGGGCTTCTGGCAGCAGGAGTGAAAAGAGAGGAGCAGAGCACTGGGACCCGTTTGACAAAAACCGGCTTCCCACGGGAAAGTCTTTCTCCACGTGCAGACATGCTCCCAGGTGCCTGTGGCAAGGGGAAGGAAATGCCATACACTGACCTGGAAGAGACCACAGGGCCCAGGCACAGTCTGAACCCTTCCCTCATCCCGGCAGTTTTGCTAGCAGGAGTTCAACCCCAACGAACACAGCCCAGAGACCCCTGGGGCAAAAACGGCTTCCGACGAACAAGAGGTGCTTGCTATGGAAAACCTATCCCAAGTGGGTTTAGCCAGGTCAACGAAATGCCACACACCCAGGTGTAAGAAACAACATTGCCCAGGCACGATCTAAGCCCCCCACCTCGTCCCTGAGCTTTGGGGAGCCTGAGGGAGAGCCGAGCCCCACGGCCCTGAGACCCCTTTGCAAAAAGCCGGCTTCCCACGGAAACAGTTTTCCTAAGGTGCACACCCTATCCCAAGTGGTTGTGGCAAGGTAAAGCAAATGCCCTCCACCTCTCTGGAAAAAACCACAGTGCCCAGCCATGTTCTAAGCGCACCCATCCTCCCTGGGCTTCTGGCAGCAGGAGTGAAAAGAGAGGAGCAGAGCACTGGGACCCGTTTGACAAAAACCGGCTTCCCACGGGAAAGTCTTTCTCCATGTGCAGACATGCTCCCAGGTGCCTGTGGCAAGGGAAAGGAAATGCCATACACTGACCTGGAAGAGACCACAGGGCCCAGGCACAGTCTGAACCCTTCCCTCATCCCGGCGGTTTTGCTAGCAGGAGTTCAACACCAACGAACACAGCCCGGAGACCCTGAGGCAAAAACGGCTTCATTCGAACAAGAGGTGCTTTCTGTGGAAAACCTATCAAAAGGGGGAGTAGCCAGGTCAACGAAATGCCACACACCCAGGTGTAAGAAACAACATTGCCCAGGCACGGTCTAAGCCCCTCACCTCGTCCCTGTGTTTGGGGAGCCGGAGGGACAGCCGAGCCCCACGGCCCTGAGACCCCTTTGAAAAAGCCGGCTTCCCACGGAAAGAGTTTTCCTGAGGTGCACACCCTATCCCAAATGCTTTTGGCAAGGTAAAGCAAATGCCCTCCACTTCTCTGGAAGAAACCACAGTGCCCAGCCATGTTCTAAGCCCTCCCATCCTCCCTTGGCTTCTGGCAGCAGGAGTGAAAAGAGAGGAGCAGAGCAATGGGACCCGTTTGACAAAAACCGGCTTCCCACGGGAAAGTCTTTCTCCACGTGCAGACATGCTCCCAGGTGCCTGTGGCAAGGGGAAGGAAATGCGATACACTGACCTGGAAGAGACCACAGGGCCCAGGCACAGTCTGAACCCTTCCCTCATCCCGGCGGTTTTGCTAGCAGGAGTTCAACCCCAACGAACACAGCCCAGAGACCCCTGGGGCAAAACCGGCTTCCTACGAACAATAGGTGCTTCCTGTGGAAAACCTATCCCAAGTGGGGGTAGCCAGGTCAACGAAATGCCACACTCCAAGGTGTAAGAAACAACATTGCCCAGGCACGGTCTAAGCCCGTCACCTCGACCCTGTGCTTTGGGGAGCCGGAGGGACAGCTGAGCCCCACGGCCCTGAGACCCCTTTGCAAAAAGCCGACTTCCCACGGAAACACTTTTCCTGAGGTGCACACCCTATCCCAAGTGGTTGTGGCAAGGTAAAGCAAATGCCCTCCACTTCTCTGGAAGAAACCACAGTGCCCAGACATGTTCTAAGCCCTCCCATCCTCCCTGGGCTTCTGGCAGCAGGAGTGAAAAGAGAGGAGCAGAGCACTGGTACCCGTTTGACCAAAACCGGCTTCCCACGGGAAAGTCTTTCTCCACGTGCAGACATGCTCCCAGGTGCCTGTGGCAAGGGGAAGGAAATGCCATACACTGACCTGGAAGAGACCACAGGGCCCAGGCACAGTCTGAACCCTTCCCTCATCCCGGCAGTTTTGCTAGCAGGAGTTCAACCCCAACGAACACAGCCGGAGACCCCTGGGGCAAAAACGGCCACCGACGAA
This sequence comes from Ursus americanus, assembly GCF_024610735.1. Classification (NCBI taxonomy): domain Eukaryota; kingdom Metazoa; phylum Chordata; class Mammalia; order Carnivora; family Ursidae; genus Ursus; species Ursus americanus. The sequence continues at coordinate 328,703 of NW_028273696.1, read as the reverse complement.
CAAGAGGTGCTTGCTATGGAAAACCTATCCCAAGTGTGAGTAGCCAGGTCAACGAAATGCCACACACCCAGGTGTAAGAAACAACATTGCCCAGGCACGGTCTAAGCCCCTCACCTCGTCCCTGTGCTTTGGGGAGCCGGAGGGACACCCGAGGCCCACGGCCCTGAGACCCCTTTGCAAAAAGGCAGCTTCCCACGGAAACAGTTTTCCTGAGGTACAGACCCTCTCCCAAGTGGTTGTGGCAAGGTAAAGCAAATGCCCTCCACTTCTCTGGAAGAAACCACAGTGCCCAGCCATGTTCTAAGCCCTCCCATCCTCCCTGGGCTTCTGGCAGCAGGAGTGAAAAGAGAGGAGCAGAGCACTGGGACACGTTTGACAAAAATCGGCTTCCCACGGGAAAGTCTTTCTCCACGTGCAGACATGCTCCCAGGTGCCTGAGGCAAGGGGAAGGAAATGCCATACACTGACCTGGAAGAGACCACAGGGCCCAGGCACAGTCTGAACCCTTCCCTCATCCCGGCGGTTTTGCTAGCAGGAGTTCAACCCCAACGAACACAGGCCGGAGACCACTGGGGCAAAAACGGCTTCCGACGAACAAGAGGTGCTTGCTGTGGAAAACCTATCCCAAGTGGGGTTAGCCAGGTCAACAAAATGCCACACACCCAGGTGTAAGAAACAACATTGCCCAGGCATGGTCTAAGCTCCTCACCTCGTCCCTGTGCTTTGGGGAGCCGGAGGGACACCCGAGGCCCACGGCCCTGAGACCCCTTTGCAAAAAGCCGGCTTCCCACGGAAACAGTTTTCCTGAGGTGCAGACCCTCTCTCAAGTAGTTGTGGAAACGTTAAGCAAATGTCCTCCACTTCTCTGGAAGAAACCACAGTGCCCAGCCATGTTGTAAGCCCTCCCATCCTCCCTGGGCTTCTGGCAGTAGCAGTGAAAAGAGAGGAGCAGAGCACTGGGACCCGTTTGAGAAAAACTGGCTTCCCACGGGAAAGTCTTTCTCCACGTGCAGACATGCTCCCAGGTGTCTGTGGCAAGGGGAAGGAAATGCCATACACTGACCTGGAAGAGACCACAGGGCCCAGGCACAGTCTGAACCCTTCCCTCATCTCGGCGGTTTTGCTAGCAGGAGTTCCCCAACGAACACAGCTCAGAGACCCCTGGGGCAAAAACGGCTTCCGACGAACAATAGGTGCTTGCTGTGGAAAACCTAGCCCAAGTGGGGGTAGCAAGGTCAACGAAATGCCACACACCCAGGTGTAAGAAACAACATTGCCCAGGGTCGGTCTAAGCCCCTCACCTCGTCCCTCTGTTTGGGGAGCCGGAGGGACAGCCGAGCCCCACGTCCCTGAGACCCCTTTGCAAAAAGCCGGCTTCCCACGGAAAGAGTTTTCCTGAGGTGCACACCCTATCCCAAGTGGTTGTGGCAAGGTAAAGCAAATGCCCTCCACTTCTCTGGAAGAAACCACAGTGCCTAGCCATGTTCTAAGCCCTCCCATCCTCCCTGGGCTTCTGGCAGCAGGAGTGAAAAGAGAGGAGCAGAGCACTGGGACCCGTTTCACAAAAACCGGCTTCCCACGGGAAAGTCTTTCTCCACGTGCAGACATGCTCCCAGGTGCCTGTGGCAAGGGGAAGGAAATGCCATACACTGACCTGGAAGAGACCACAGGGCCCAGGCACAGTCTGAACCCTTCCCTCGTCCCGGCAGTTTTGCTAGCAGGAGTTCAACCCCAACGAACACAGCCCAGAGACCCCTGGGGCAAAAACGGCTTCCGACGAACAAGAGGTGCTTGCTATGGAAAACCTATCCCAAGTGGGTTTAGCCAGGTCAACGAAATGCCACACACCCAGGTGTAAGAAACAACATTGCCCAGGCACGATCTAAGCCCCCCACCTCGTCCCTGAGCTTTGGGGAGCCTGAGGGAGAGCCGAGCCCCACGGCCCTGAGACCCCTTTGCAAAAAGCCGGCTTCCCACGGAAACAGTTTTCCTAAGGTGCACACCCTATCCCAAGTGGTTGTGGCAAGGTAAAGCAAATGCCCTCCACCTCTCTGGAAAAAACCACAGTGCCCAGCCATGTTCTAAGCGCACCCATCCTCCCTGGGCTTCTGGCAGCAGGAGTGAAAAGAGAGGAGCAGAGCACTGGGACCCGTTTGACAAAAACCGGCTTCCCACGGGAAAGTCTTTCTCCATGTGCAGACATGCTCCCAGGTGCCTGTGGCAAGGGAAAGGAAATGCCATACACTGACCTGGAAGAGACCACAGGGCCCAGGCACAGTCTGAACCCTTCCCTCATCCCGGCGGTTTTGCTAGCAGGAGTTCAACACCAACGAACACAGCCCGGAGACCCTGAGGCAAAAACGGCTTCATTCGAACAAGAGGTGCTTTCTGTGGAAAACCTATCAAAAGGGGGAGTAGCCAGGTCAACGAAATGCCACACACCCAGGTGTAAGAAACAACATTGCCCAGGCACGGTCTAAGCCCCTCACCTCGTCCCTGTGTTTGGGGAGCCGGAGGGACAGCCGAGCCCCACGGCCCTGAGACCCCTTTGAAAAAGCCGGCTTCCCACGGAAAGAGTTTTCCTGAGGTGCACACCCTATCCCAAATGCTTTTGGCAAGGTAAAGCAAATGCCCTCCACTTCTCTGGAAGAAACCACAGTGCCCAGCCATGTTCTAAGCCCTCCCATCCTCCCTGGGCTTCTGGCAGCAGGAGTGAAAAGAGAGGAGCAGAGCACTGGGACCCGTTTGACAAAAACCGGCTTCCCACGGGAAAGTCTTTCTCCACGTGCAGACATGCTCCCAGGTGCCTGTGGCAAGGGGAAGGAAATGCGATACACTGACCTGGAAGAGACCACAGGGCCCAGGCACAGTCTGAACCCTTCCCTCATCCCGGCGGTTTTGCTAGCAGGAGTTCAACCCCAACGAACACAGCCCAGAGACCCCTGGGGCAAAACCGGCTTCCTACGAACAATAGGTGCTTCCTGTGGAAAACCTATCCCAAGTGGGGGTAGCCAGGTCAACGAAATGCCACACTCCAAGGTGTAAGAAACAACATTGCCCAGACACGGTCTAAGCCCGTCACCTCGACCCTGTGCTTTGGGGAGCCGGAGGGACAGCTGAGCCCCACGGCCCTGAGACCCCTTTGCAAAAAGCCGACTTCCCACGGAAACACTTTTCCTGAGGTGCACACCCTATCCCAAGTGGTTGTGGCAAGGTAAAGCAAATGCCCTCCACTTCTCTGGAAGAAAGCACAGTGCCCAGACATGTTCTAAGCCCTCCCATCCTCCCTGGGCTTCTGGCAGCAGGAGTGAAAAGAGAGGAGCAGAGCACTGGTACCAGTTTGACCAAAACCGGCTTCCCACGGGAAAGTCTTTCTCCACGTGCAGACATGCTCCCAGGTGCCTGTGGCAAGGGGAAGGAAATGCCATACACTGACCTGGAAGAGACCACAGGGCCCAGGCACAGTCTGAACCCTTCCCTCATCCCGGCAGTTTTGCTAGCAGGAGTTCAACCCCAACGAACACAGCCGGAGACCCCTGGGGCAAAAACGGCCACCGACGAACAAGAGGTGCTTGCTATGGAAAACCTATCCCAAGTGTGAGTAGCCAGGTCAACGAAATGCCACACACCCAGGTGTAAGAAACAACATTGCCCAGGCACGGTCTAAGCCCCTCACCTCGTCCCTGTGCTTTGGGGAGCCGGAGGGACACCCGAGGCCCACGGCCCTGAGACCCCTTTGCAAAAAGGCAGCTTCCCACGGAAACAGTTTTCCTGAGGTACAGACCCTCTCCCAAGTGGTTGTGGCAAGGTAAAGCAAATGCCCTCCACTTCTCTGGAAGAAACCACAGTGCCCAGCCATGTTCTAAGCCCTCCCATCCTCCCTGGGCTTCTGGCAGCAGGAGTGAAAAGAGAGGAGCAGAGCACTGGGACACGTTTGACAAAAATCGGCTTCCCACGGGAAAGTCTTTCTCCACGTGCAGACATGCTCCCAGGTGACTGAGGCAAGGGGAAGGAAATGCCATACACTGACCTGGAAGAGACCACAGGGCCCAGGCACAGTCTGAACCCTTCCCTCATCCCGGCGGTTTTGCTAGCAGGAGTTCAACCCCAACGAACACAGGCCGGAGACCACTGGGGCAAAAACGGCTTCCGACGAACAAGAGGTGCTTGCTGTGGAAAACCTATCCCAAGTGGGGTTAGCCAGGTCAACAAAATGCCACACACCCAGGTGTAAGAAACAACATTGCCCAGGCATGGTCTAAGCTCCTCACCTCGTCCCTGTGCTTTGGGGAGCCGGAGGGACACCCGAGGCCCACGGCCCTGAGACCCCTTTGCAAAAAGCCGGCTTCCCACGGAAACAGTTTTCCTGAGGTGCAGACCCTCTCTCAAGTAGTTGTGGAAACGTTAAGCAAATGTCCTCCACTTCTCTGGAAGAAACCACAGTGCCCAGCCATGTTGTAAGCCCTCCCATCCTCCCTGGGCTTCTGGCAGTAGCAGTGAAAAGAGAGGAGCAGAGCACTGGGACCCGTTTGAGAAAAACTGGCTTCCCACGGGAAAGTCTTTCTCCACGTGCAGACATGCTCCCAGGTGTCTGTGGCAAGGGGAAGGAAATGCCATACACTGACCTGGAAGAGACCACAGGGCCCAGGCACAGTCTGAACCCTTCCCTCATCTCGGCGGTTTTGCTAGCAGGAGTTCCCCAACGAACACAGCTCAGAGACCCCTGGGGCAAAAACGGCTTCCGACGAACAATAGGTGCTTGCTGTGGAAAACCTAGCCCAAGTGGGGGTAGCAAGGTCAACGAAATGCCACACACCCAGGTGTAAGAAACAACATTGCCCAGGCTCGGTCTAAGCCCGTCACCTCGACCCTGTGCTTTGGGGAGCCGGAGGGACAGCTGAGCCCCACGGCCCTGAGACCCCTTTGCAAAAAGCCGACTTCCCACGGAAACACTTTTCCTGAGGTGCACACCCTATCCCAAGTGGTTGTGGCAAGGTAATGCAAATGCCCTCCACTTCTCTGGAAGAAACCACAGTGCCCAGCCATGTTCTAAGCCCTCCCATCCTCCCTGGGCTTCTGGCAGCAGGAGTGAAAAGAGAGGAGCAGAGCACTGGGACCCGTTTGACAAAAACCGGCTTCCCACGGGAAAGTCTTTCTCCACGTGCAGACATGCTCCCAGGTGCCTGTGACAAGGGGAAGGAAATGCCATACACTGACCTAGAAGAGACCACAGGGCCCAGGCACAGTCTGAACCGTTCCCTCATCCCGGCTGTTTTGCTAGCAGGAGTTCAACCCCAACGAACACAGCCCGGAGACCCCTGGGGCAAAAACGGCTTCCGACGAACAAGAGGTGCTTGCTGTGGAAAACCTATCCCAAGTGGGGGTAGCCAGGTCAACAAAATGCCACAAACCCAGGTGTAAGAAACAACATTGCCCAGGCACGGTCTAAGCCCCCCACCTCGTCCATGAGCTTAGGGGAGCCGGAGGGAGAGCCGGCCCCACGGCCCTGAGACCCCTTTGCAAAAAGCCGGCTTCCCACGGAAACAGTTTTCCTGAGGTGCACACCCTATCCCAAGTGGTTGTGGCAAGGTAAAGCAAATGCCCTCCACCTCTCTGGAAAAAACCACAGTGCCCAGCCATGTTCTAAGCCCTCCCATCCTCCCTGGGCTTCTGGCAGCAGGAGTGAAAAGAGAGGAGCAGAGCACTGGGACCCGTTTGACAAAAACCGGCTTCCCACGGGAAAGTCTTTCTCCACGTGCAGACATGCTCCCAGGTGCCTGTGGCAAGGGGAAGGAAATGCCATACCCTGACCTGGAAGAGACCACAGGGCCCAGGCACAGTCTGAACCCTTCCCTCATCCCGGCAGTTTTGCTAGCAGGAGTTCAACCCCAACGAACACAGCCCGGAGACCTCTGGGGCAAAAACGGCTTCCGACGAACAAGAGGTGCTTGCTGTGGAAAACCTATCCCAAGTGGGAGTAGCCAGGTCAACGAAATGCCACACACCCAGGTGTAAGAAACAACATTGCCCAGGCACGGTCTAAGCCCCCCACCTCGTCCCTGAGCTTTGGGGAGCCGGAGGGAGAGCCGAGCCCCACGGCCCTGAGACCCCTTTGCAAAAAGCCGGCTTCCCACGGAAACAGTTTTCCTGAGGTGCACACCCTATCCCAAGTGGTTGTGGCAAGGTAAAGCAAATGCCCTCCACCTCTCTGGAAAAAACCACAGTGCCCAGCCATGTTCTAAGCCCTCCCATCCTCCCTGGGCTTCTGGCAGCAGGAGTGAAAAGAGAGGAGCAGAGCACTGGGACCCGTTTGACAAAAACCGGCTTCCCACGGGAAAGTCTTGCTCCACGTGCAGACATGCTCCCAGGTGCCTGTGGCAAGGGGAAGGAAATGCCATACACTGACCTGGAAGAGACCACAGGGCCCAGGCACAGTCTGAACCCTTCCCTCATCCCGGCATTTTTGCTAGCAGGAGTTCAACCCCAACGAACACAGCCCGGAGACCCCTGGGGCAAAAACGGCTTCCGACGAACAAGAGGTGCTTGCTGTGGAAAACCTATCCCAAGTGGGGGTAGCCAGGTCAACGAAATGCCACACACCCAGGTGTAAGAAACAACATTGCCCAGGCACGGTCTAAGCCCCCCACCTCGTCCCTGAGCTTTGGGGAGCCGGAGGGAGAGCCGAGCCCCACGGCCCTGAGACCCCTTTGTAAAAAGCCGGCTTCCCACGGAAACAGTTTTCCTGAGGTGCACACCCTATCCCAAGTGGTTGTGGCAAGGTAAAGCAAATGCCCTCCACCTCTCTGGAAAAAACCACAGTGCCCAGCCATGTTCTAAGTCCTCACATCCTCCCTGAGCTTCTGGCAGCAGTAGGGAAAAGAGAGGAGCAGAGCACTGGGACCCGTTTGACAAAAACCGGCTTCCCACGGGAAAGTCTTTCTCCACGTGCAGACATGCTCCCAGGTGCCTGTGGCAAGGGGAAGGAAATGCCATACACTGACCTGGAAGAGACGACAGGGCCCAGGCACAGTCTGAACCCTTCCCTCATCCCGGCAGTTTTGCTAGCAGGAGTTCAACCCCAACGAACACAGCCCGGAGACCCCTGGGGCAAAAACGGCTTCCGACGAACAAGAGGTGCTTGCTGTGGAAAACCTATCCCAAGTGGGGGTAGCCAGGTCAACAAAATGCCACAAACCCAGGTGTAAGAAACAATATTGCCCAGGCACGGTCTAAGCCCCCCACCTCGTCCATGAGCTTAGGGGAGCCGGAGAGAGAGCCGGCCCCACGGCCCTGAGACCCCTTTGCAAAAAGCCGGCTTCCCACGGAAACAGTTTTCCTGAGGTGCACACCCTCTCCCAAGTGGTTGTGGCAAGGTAAAGCAAATGCCCTCCACCTCTCTGGAAAAAACCACAGTGCCCAGCCATGTTCTAAGCCCTCTCATCCTCCCTGGGCTTCTGGCAGCAGGAGTGAAAAGAGAGGAGCAGAGCACTGGGACCCGTTTGACAAAAACCGGCTTCCCACGGGAAAGTCTTTCTCCACGTGCAGACATGCTCCCAGGTGCCTGTGGCAAGGGGAAGGAAATGCCATACACTGACCTGGAAGAGACCACAGGGCCCAGGCACAGTCTGAACCCTTCCCTCATCCCGGCGGTTTTGCTAGCAGGAGTTCAACCCCAACGAACACAGCCCGGAGACCCCTGGGGCAAAAACGGCTTCCAACGAACAAGAGGTACTTGCTGTGGAAAACCTATCCCAAGTGGGAGTAGCCAGGTCAACGAAATGCCACACACCCAGGTGTAAGAAACAACATTGCCCAGGCACGGTCTAAGCCCCTCACCTCGTCCCTGAGCTTTGGGAAGCCGGAGGCACACCCGAGGCCCACGGCCCTGAGACCCCTTTGCAAAAAGCCGGCTTCCCACGGAAACAGTTTTCCTGAGGTGCACACCCTATCCCAAGTGGTTGTGGCAAGGTAATGCAAATGCCCTCCACTTCTCTGGAAGTAACCACAGTGCCCTGCCATATTCTAAGCCCTCCCATCCTCCCTGGGCTTCTGGCAGCAGGAGTGAAAAGAGAGGAGCAGGGCACTGGGACCCGTTTGACAAAAACCGACTTCCCACGGGAAAGTCTTGCTCCACGTGCAGATATGCTCCCAGGTGCCTGTGGCAAGGGGAAGGAAATGCCATACACTGACCTGGAGGAGACTACAGGGCACAGGCACAGTCTGAACCCTTCCCTCATCCCGGCAGTTTTGGTAGCAGGAGTTCAACCCCAACGAACACAGCCCGGAGACCTCTGGGGCAAAAACAGCTTCCAATGAACAAGAGGTGCTTGCTGTGGAATACCTATCCCAAGTGGGAGTAGCCAGATCAACGAAATGCCACACACCCAGGTGTAAGAAACAGCATTGCCCAGGCACGGTCTAAGGCCCCCACCTCGTCCCTGAGCTTTGGGGAGCCGGAGGGAGAGCCGAGCCCCATGGCCCTGAGACCCCTTTGCAAAAAGCCGGCTTCCCACGGAAACAGTTTTCCTGAGGTGCACACCCTATCCCAAGTGGTTGTGGCAAGGTAAAGCAAATGCCCTCCACCTCTCTGGAAAAAACCACAGTGCCCAGCCATGTGCTAAGCCCTCCCATCCTCCCTGGGCTTCTGGCAGCAGGAGTGAAAAGAGAGGAGCAGAGCACTGGGATCCGTTTGACAAAAACCGGATTCCCACGGGAAAGTCTTTCTCCACGTGCAGACATGCTCCCAGGTGCCTGTGGCAAGGGGAAGGAAATGCCATACACTGACCTGGAAGAGACCACAGGGCCCAGGCACAGTCTGAACCCTTCCCTCATCCCGGCAGTTTTGCTAGCAGGAGTTCAACCCCAACGAACACAGCCCGGAGACCCCTGGGGCAAAAACAGCTTCCAATGAACAAGAGGTGCTTGCTGTGGAAAACCTATCCCAAGTGGGAGTAGCCAGGTCAACGAAATGCCACACACCCAGGTGTAAGAAACAACATTGCCCAGGCACGGTCCAAGCCCCTCACCTCGTCCCTGTGCTTTGGGGATCCGGAGGGACACCCGAGGCGCACGGCCCTGAGACCCCTTTGCAAAAAGGCGGCTTCCCACGGAAACAGTTTTCCTGAGGTACAGACCCTCTCCCAAGTGGTTGGGGCAAGGTAAAGCAAATGCCCTCCACTTCTCTGGAAGAAACCACAGTGCCCAGCCATGTTCTAAGCCCTCCCATCCTCCCTGGGCTTCTGGCAGCAGGAGTGAAAAGAGAGGAGCAGGGCACTGGGACCCGTTTGACAAAAACCGGCTTCCCACGGGAAAGTCTTGCTCCACGTGCAGACATGCTCCCAGGTGCCTGTGGCAGGGGGAAGGAAATGCCATACACGGACCTGGAAGAGACCACAGGGCCCAGGCACAGTCTGAACCCTTCCCTCATCCCGGCAGTTTTGCTAGCAGGAGTTCAACCCCAACGAACACAGCCCGGAGACCCTGAGGCAAAAACGGCTTCAGTCGAACAAGAGGTGCTTTCTGTGGAAAACCTATCGCCAGTGGGAGTAGCCAGGTCAACGAAATGCCACACACCCAGGTTTAAGAAACAACATTGCCCAGGCTCGGTCTAAGCCCCTCACCTCGTCCCTGTGCTTTGGGGAGCCTGAGGGCAGCCGAGCCCCATAGCCCTGAGACTCCTTTGCAAAAAGCCGGCTTCCCACGGAAACAGTTTTCCTGCGGTGCAGACCCTATCCCAAGTGGTTGTGGCAAGGTAAAGCAAATGCCCTCCACTTCTCTGGAAGAAACCACAGTGCCCAGCCATGTTCTAAGCCCTCCCATCCTCCCTGGGCTTCTGGCAGCAGGAGTGAAAAGAGAGGAGCAGGGCACTGGGACCCGTTTGACAAAAACCGGCTTCCCACGGGAAAGTCTTTCTCCACGTGCAGACATGCTCCCAGGTGCCTGTGGCAAGGGGAAGGAAATGCCATACACTGACCTGGAAGAGACCACAGGGCCCAGGCACAGTCTGAACCCTTCCCTCATCCCGGCAGTTTTGCTAGCAGGAGTTCAACCCCAACGAACACAGCTCGGAGACCCTGGGGCAAAAACGGCTTCCGATGAACAAGAGGTGCTTGCTGTGGAAAACCTATCCCAAGTGGGGTAGCCAGGTCAACAAAATGCCACACACCCAGGTGTAAGAAACAACATTGCCCAGGCACGGTCTAAGCCCCTCACCTCGTCCCTGTGCTTTGGGGAGCCGGAGGGACAGCCGAGGCCCACGGCCCTGAGCCCCCTTTGCAAAAAGCCGGCTTCCCACGGAAAAAGTTTTCCTGAGGTACAGACCCTCTCCCAAGTGGTTGTGGCAAGGTAAAGCAAATGCCCTCCACTTCTCTGGAAGAAACCACAGTGCCCAGCCATGTTCTAAGCCCTCCCATCCTCCCTGGGCTTCTGGCAGCAGGAGTGAAAAGAGAGGAGCAGGGCACTGGGACCCGTTTGACAAAAACCGGCTTCCCACGGGAAAGTCTTTCTCCACGTGCAGACATGCTACCAGGTGCCTGTGGCAAGGGGAAGGAAATGCCATACACTGACCTGGAAGAGACCACAGGGCCCAGGCACAGTCTGAACCCTTCCCTCATCCCGGCAGTTTTGCTAGCAGGAGTTCAACCCCAACGAACACAGCCCGGAGACCCCTGGGGCAAAAACGGCTTCCGACGAACAAGAGGTAGTTGCTGTGGAAAACCTATCCCAATGGGAGTAGCCAGGTCAACGAAATGCCACACACCCAGGTGTAAGAAACAACATTGCCCAGGCACGGTCTAAGCCCCCCACCTCGTCCATGAGCTTAGGGGAGGCGGAGGGAGAGCCGGCCCCACGGCCCTGAGACCCCTTTGCAAAAAGCCGGCTTCCCACGGAAACAGTTTTCCTGAGGTGCACACCCTATCCCAAGTGGTTGTGGCAAGGTAAAGCAAATGCCCTCCACCTCTCTGGAAAAAACCACAGTGCCCAGCCATGTTCTAAGCCCTCCCATCCTCCCTGGGCTTCTGGCAGCAGGAGTGAAAAGAGAGGAGCAGAGCACTGGGACCCGTTTGACAAAAACCGGCTTCCCACGGGAAAGTCTTGCTCCACGTGCAGACATGCTCCCAGGTGCCTGTGGCAAGGGGAAGGAAATGCCATACACTGACCTGGAAGAGACCACAGGGCCCAGGCCCAGTCTGAACCCTTCCCTCATCCCGGCGGTTTTGTTAGCAGGAGTTCAACCCCAACGAACACAGCCCGGAGACCCCTGGGGCAAAAACGGCTTCCAACGAACAAGAGGTACTTGCTGTGGAAAACCTATCCCAAGTGGGAGTAGCCAGGTCAACGAAATGCCACACACCCAGGTGTAAGAAACAACATTGCCCAGGCACGGTCTAAGCCCCTCACCTCGTCCCTGTGCTTTGGGAAGCCGGAGGGACACCAGAGGCCCACGGCCCTGAGACCCCTTTGCAAAAAGCCGGCTTCCCACGGAAACAGTTTTCCTGAGGTGCACACCCTATCCCAAGTGGTTGTGGCAAGGTAAAGCAAATGCCCTCCACCTCTCTGGAAAAAACCACAGTGCCCAGCCATGTTCTAAGCCCTCCCATCCTCCCTGGGCTTCTGGCAGCAGGAGTGAAAAGAGAGGAGCAGAGCACTGGGACCCGTTTGACAAAAACCGGCTTCCCACGGGAAAGTCTTGCTCCACGTGCAGACATGCTCCCAGGTGCCTGTGGCAAGGGGAAGGAAATGCCATACACTGACCTGGAAGAGACCACAGGGCCCAGGCACAGTCTGAACCCTTCCCTCATCCCGGCGGTTTTGCTAGCAGGAGTTCAACCCCAACGAACACAGCCCGGAGACCCCTGGGGCAAAAACGGCTTCCAACGAACAAGAGGTACTTGCTGTGGAAAACCTATCCCAAGTGGGAGTAGCCAGGTCAACGAAATGCCACACACCCAGGTGTAAGAAACAACATTGCCCAGGCACGGTCTAAGCCCCTCACCTCGTCCCTGTGCTTTGGGGATCCGGAGGGACACCCGAGGCCCACGGCCCTGAGACCCCTTTGCAAAAAGCCGGCTTCCCACGGAAACAGTTTTCCTGAGGTGCACACCCTATCCCAAGTGGTTGTGGCAAGGTAAAGGAAATGCCCTCCACTTCTCTGGAAGAAACCACAGTGCCCAGCCATGTTCTAAGCCCTCCCATCCTCCCTGGGCTTCTGGCAGCAGGAGTGAAAAGAGAGGAGCAGAGCACTGGGACCCGTTTGACAAAAACCGGCTTCCCACGGGAAAGTCTTTCTCCACGTGCAGACATGCTCCCAGGTGCCTGTGGCAAGGGGAAGGAAATGCGATACACTGACCTGGAAGAGACCACAGGGCCCAGGCACAGTCTGAACCCTTCCCTCATCCCGGCAGTTTTGCTAGCAGGAGTTCAACCCCAACGAACACAGCCCGGAGACCCCTGGGGCAAAAACGGCTTCCGACGAACAAGAGGTGCTTGCTGTGGAAAACCTATCCCAAGTGGGGGTAGCCAGGTCAACAAAATGCCACAAACCCAGGTGTAAGAAACAACATTGCCCAGGCACGGTCTAAGCCCCCCACCTCGTCCATGAGCTTAGGGGAGCCGGAGGGAGAGCCGGCCCCACGGCCCTGAGACCCCTTTGCAAAAAGCCGGCTTCCCACGGAAACAGTTTTCCTGAGGTGCACACCCTATCCCAAGTGGTTGTGGCAAGGTAAAGCAAATGCCCTCCACCTCTCTGGAAAAAACCACAGTGCCCAGCCATGTTCTAAGCCCTCCCATCCTCCCTGGGCTTCTGGCAGCAGGAGTGAAAAGAGAGGAGCAGAGCACTGGGACCCGTTTGACAAAAACCGGCTTCCCACGGGAAAGTCTTTCTCCACGTGCAGACATGCTCCCAGGTGCCTGTGGCAAGGGGAAGGAAATGCCATACACTGACCTGGAAGAGACCACAGGGCCCAGGCACAGTCTGAACCCTTCCCTCATCCCGGCATTTTTGCTAGCAGGAGTTCAAGCCCAACGAACACAGCCCGGAGACCCCTGGGGCAAAAACGGCTTCCGACGAACAAGAGGTGCTTGCTGTGGAAAACCTATCCCAAGTGGGAGTAGCCAGGTCAACGAAATGCCACACACCCAGGTGTAAGAAACAACATTGCCCAGGCACGGTCTAAGCCCCCCACCTCGTCCCTGAGCTTTGGGGAGCCGGAGGGAGAGCCGAGCCCCACGGCCCTGAGACCCCTTTGCAAAAAGCCGGCTTCCCACGGAAACAGTTTTCCTGAGGTGCACACCCTATCCCAAGTGGTTGTGGCAAGGTAAAGCAAATGCCCTCCACCTCTCTGGAAAAAACCACAGTGCCCAGCCATGTTCTAAGTCCTCACATCCTCCCTGAGCTTCTGGCAGCAGTAGGGAAAAGAGAGGAGCAGAGCACTGGGACCCGTTTGACAAAAACCGGCTTCCCACGGGAAAGTCTTTCTCCACGTGCAGACATGCTCCCAGGTGCCTGTGGCAAGGGGAAGGAAATGCCATACACTGACCTGGAAGAGACGACAGGGCCCAGGCACAGTCTGAACCCTTCCCTCATCCCGGCAGTTTTGCTAGCAGGAGTTCAACCCCAACGAACACAGCCCGGAGACCCCTGGGGCAAAAACGGCTTCCGACGAACAAGAGGTGCTTGCTGTGGAAAACCTATCCCAAGTGGGGGTAGCCAGGTCAACAAAATGCCACAAACCCAGGTGTAAGAAACAACATTGCCCAGGCACGGTCTAAGCCCCCCACCTCGTCCATGAGCTTAGGGGAGCCGGAGGGAGAGCCGGCCCCACGGCCCTGAGACCCCTTTGCAAAAAGCCGGCTTCCCACGGAAACAGTTTTACTGAGGTGCACACCCTATCCCAAGTGGTTGTGGCAAGGTAAAGCAAATGCCCTCCACCTCTCTGGAAAAAACCACAGTGCCCAGCCATGTTCTAAGCCCTCCCATCCTCCCTGGGCTTCTGGCAGCAGGAGTGAAAAGAGAGGAGCAGAGCACTGGGACCCGTTTGACAAAAACCGGCTTCCCACGGGAAAGTCTTTCTCCACGTGCAGACATGCTCCCAGGTGCCTGTGGCAAGGGGAAGGAAATGCCATACACTGACCTGGAAGAGACCACAGGGCCCAGGCACAGTCTGAACCCTTCCCTCATCCAGGCGGTTTTGCTAGCAGGAGTTCAACCCCAACGAACACAGCCCGGAGACCCCTGGGGCAAAAACGGCTTCCAACGAACAAGAGGTACTTGCTGTGGAAAACCTATCCCAAGTGGGAGTAGCCAGGTCAACGAAATGCCACACACCCAGGTGTAAGAAACAACATTGCCCAGGCACGGTCTAAGCCCCTCACCTCGTCCCTGTGCTTTGGGAAGCCGGAGGCACACCCGAGGCCCACGACCCTGAGACCCCTTTGCAAAAAGCCGGCTTCCCACGGAAACAGTTTTCCTGAGGTGCACACCCTATCCCAAGTGGTTGTGGCAAGGTAATGCAAATGCCCTCCACTTCTCTGGAAGTAACCACAGTGCCCTGCCATATTCTAAGCCCTCCCATCCTCCCTGGGCTTCTGGCAGCAGGAGTGAAAAGAGAGGAGCAGGGCACTGGGACCCGTTTGACAAAAACCGACTTCCCACGGGAAAGTCTTGCTCCACGTGCAGATATGCTCCCAGGTGCCTGTGGCAAGGGGAAGGAAATGCCATACACTGACCTGGAAGAGACTACAGGGCACAGGCACAGTCTGAACCCTTCCCTCATCCCGGCAGTTTTGGTAGCAGGAGTTCAACCCCAACGAACACAGCCCGGAGACCTCTGGGGCAAAAACAGCTTCCAATGAACAAGAGGTGCTTGCTGTGGAATACCTATCCCAAGTGGGAGTAGCCAGGTCAACGAAATGCCACACACCCAGGTGTAAGAAACAGCATTGCCCAGGCACGGTCTAAGGCCCCCACCTCGTCCCTGAGCTTTGGGGAGCTGGAGGGAGAGCCGAGCCTCACGGCCCTGAGACCCCTTTGCAAAAAGCCGGCTTCCCACGGAAACAGTTTTCCTGAGGTGCACACCCTATCCCAAGTGGTTGTGGCAAGGTAAAGCAAATGCCCTCCACCTCTCTGGAAAAAACCACAGTGCCCAGCCATGTTCTAAGCCCTCCCATCCTCCCTGGGCTTCTGGCAGCAGGAGTGAAAAGAGAGGAGCAGAGCACTGGGACCCGTTTGACAAAAACCGGCTTCCCACGGGAAAGTCTTTCTCCACGTGCAGACATGCTCCCAGGTGCCTGTGGCAAGGGGAAGGAAATGCCATACACTGACCTGGAAGAGACCACAGGGCCCAGGCACAGTCTGAACCCTTCCCTCATCCCGGCGGTTTTGCTAGCAGGAGTTCAACCCCAACGAACACAGCCCGGAGACCTCTGGGGCAAAAACAGCTTCCAATGAACAAGAGGTGCTTGCTGTGGAATACCTATCCCAAGTGGGAGTAGCCAGGTCAACGAAATGCCACACACCCAGGTGTAAGAAACAGCATTGCCCAGGCACGGTCTAAGGCCCCCACCTCGTCCCTGAGCTTTGGGGAGCCGGAGGGAGAGCCGAGCCCCATGGCCCTGAGACCCCTTTGCAAAAAGCCGGCTTCCCACGGAAACAGTTTTCCTGAGGTGCACACCCTATCCCAAGTGGTTGTGGCAAGGTAAAGCAAATGCCCTCCACCTCTCTGGAAAAAACCACAGTGGCCAGCCATGTTCTAAGCCCTCCCATCCTCCCTGGGCTTCTGGCAGCAGGAGTGAAAAGAGAGGAGCAGAGCACTGGGATCCGTTTGACAAAAACCGGATTCCCACGGGAAAGTCTTTCTCCACGTGCAGACATGCTCCCAGGTGCCTGGGGCAAGGGGAAGGAAATGCCATACACTGACCTGGAAGAGACCACAGGGCCCAGGCACAGTCTGAACACTTCCCTCATCCCGGCAGTTTTGCTAGCAGGAGTTCAACCCCAACGAACACAGCCCGGAGACCCCTGGGGCAAAAACGGCTTCCGACGAACAAGAAGTGTTTGCTGTGGAAAACCTATCCCAAGTGGGGGTAGCCAGGTCAACAAAATGCCACACACCCAGGTGTAAGAAACAACATTGCCCAGGCACGGTCTAAGCCCCCCACCTCATCCCTGTGCTTTGGGGAGCCTGAGGGACACCCGAGCCCCACGGCCCTGAGACCCCTTTGCAAAAGCCGGCTTCCCACGGAAACAGTTTTCCTGAGGTGCACACCCTATCCCAAGTGGTTGTGGCAAGGTAAAGCAAATGCCCTCCACTTCTCTGGAAGAAACCACAGTGCCCAGCCATGTTCTAAGCCCTCCCATCCTCCCTGGGCTTCTGGCAGCAGGAGTGAAAAGAGAGGAGCAGAGCACTGGGACCCGTTTGACAAAAACCGGCTTCCCACAGGAAAGTCTTGCTCCACGTGCAGACATGCTCCCAGGTGCCTGTGGCAAGGGGAAGGAAATGCCATACACTGACCTGGAAGAGAGCACAGGGCCCAGGCACAGTCTGAACCCTTCCCTCATCCCGGCGGTTTTGCTAGCAGGAGTACAACCCGAACGAACACAGCCTGGAGACCCCTGGGGCAAAAACGGCTTCCGACGAACAAGAGGTACTTGCTGTGGAAAACCTATCCCAAGTGGGAGTAGCCAGGTCAACGAAATGCCACAAACCCAGGTGTAAGAAACAACATTGCCCAGGCACGGTCTAAGCCCCTCACCTCGTCCCTGTGCTTTGGGGAGCCTGAGGGACAGCCGAGCCCCACGGCCCTGAGAACCCTTTGCAAAAAGCCGGCTTCCCACGGGAACAGTTTTCCTGAGGTGCACACCCTATCCCAAGTGGTTGTGGCAAGGTAATGCAAATGCCCTCCACTTCTCTGGAAGAAACCACAGCGCCCAGCCATGTTCTAAGCCCTCCCATCCTCCCTGGGCTTCTGGCAGCAGGAGTGAAAAGAGAGGAGCAGGGCACTGGGACCCGTTTGACAAAAACCAGCTTCCCACGGGAAAGTCTTGCTCCACGTGCAGACATGCTCCCAGGTGCCTGTGGCAAGGGGAAGGAAATGCCATACACTGACCTGGAAGAGACCACAGGGCCCAGGCACAGTCTGAACCCTTCCCTCATCCCGGCAGTTTTGATAGCAGGAGTTCAACCCCAACGAACACAGCTCGGAGACCCTGAGGCAAAAACGGCTTCAGTCGAACAAGAGGTGCTTTCTGTGGAAAACCTATCCCAAGTGGGAGTAGCCAGGTCAACGAAATGCCACACACCCAGGTTTAAGAAACAACATTGCCCAGGCTCGGTCTAAGCCCCTCACCTCGTCCCTGTGCTTTGGGGACCCTGAAGGCAGCCGAGCCCCACGGCCCTGAGCCCCTTTGCAAAAAGGCGGCTTCCCACGGAAACAGTTTTCCTGAGGTACAGACCCCTCCCAAGTGGTTGTGGCAAGGTAATGCAAATGCCCTGCACTTCTCTGGAAGAAACCACAGTGCCCAGCCATGTTCTAAGCCCTCCCATCCTCCCTGGGCTTCTGGCAGCAGGAATGAAAAGAGAGGAGCAGGGCACTCGGACCCGTTTGACAAAAACCGGATTCCCACGGGAAAGTCTTGCTCCACGTGCAGACATGCTCCCAGGTGCCTGTGGCAAGGGGAAGGAAATGCCATACACTGACCTGGAAGAGACCACAGGGCCCAGGCACAGTCTGAACCCTTCCCTCATCCCGGCAGTTTTGCTAGCAGGAGTTCAACCCCAACGAACACAGCCCGGAGACCCTGAGGCAAAAACGGCTTCAGTCGAACAAGAGGTGCTTTCTGTGGAAAACCTATCCCAAGTGGGAGTAGCCAGGTCAACGAAATGCCACACACCCAGGTGTAAGAAACAACATTGCCCAGGCACGGTCTAAGCCCCTCACCTCGTCCCTGTGCTTTGGGGAGCCGGAGGGACAGCCGAGGCCCACGGCCCTGAGACCCCTTTGCAAAAGGGCGGCTTCCCACAGAAACAGTGTTCCTGAGGTACAGACCCTCTCCCAAGTGGTTGTGGCAAGGTAAAGCAAATGCCCTCCACTTCTCTGGAAGAAACCACAGTGCCCAGCCATGTTCTAAGCCCTCCCATCCTCCCTGGGCTTCTGGCAGCAGGAGTGAAAAGAGAGGAGCAGAGCACTGGGACCCGTTTGACAAAAACCGGCTTCCCACGGGAAAGTCTTGCTCCACGTGCAGACATGCTCCCAGGTGCCTGTGGCAAGGGGAAGGAAATGCCATACACTGACCTGGAAGAGACCACAGGGCCCAGGCACAGTCTGAACCCTTCCCTCATCCCGGCGGTTTTGCTAGCAGGAGTTCAACCCCAACGAACACAGCCCGGAGACCCTGAGGCAAAAACGGCTTCATTCAAACAAGAGGTGCTTTCTGTGGAAAACCTATCCCCAGTGGGAGTAGCCAGGTCAACGAAATGCCACACACCCAGGTGTAAGAAACAACATTGCCCAGGAACGGTCTAAGCCCCCCACCTCGTCCCTGAGCTTTGGGGAGCTGGAGGGAGAGCCGAGCCCCACGGCCCTGAGACCCCTTTGCAAAAAGCCGGCTTCCCACGGAAACAGTTTTCCTGAGGTGCACACCCTATCCCAAGTGGTTGTGGCAAGGTAAAGCAAATGCCCTCCACCTCTCTGGAAAAAACCACAGTGCCCAGCCATGTTCTAAGCCCTCCCATCCTCCCTGGGCTTCTGGCAGCAGGAGTGAAAAGAGAGGAGCAGAGCACTGGGACCCGTTTGACAAAAACCGGCTTCCCACGGGAAAGTCTTTCTCCACGTGCAGACATGCTCCCAGGTGCCTGTGGCAAGGGGAAGGAAATGCCATACACTGACCTGGAAGAGACCACAGGGCCCAGGCACAGTCTGAACCCTTCCCTCATCCCGGCGGTTTTGCTAGCAGGAGTTCAACCCCAACGAACACAGCCCGGAGACCCCTGGGGCAAAAACGGCTTCCAACGAACAAGAGGTACTTGCTGTGGAAAACCTATCCCAAGTGGGGGTAGCCAGGTCAACGAAATGCCACACACCCAGGTGTAAGAAACAACATTGCCCAGGCACGGTGTAAGCCCCTCACCTCGTCCCTGTGCTGTGGGAAGCCGGAGGCACACCCGAGGCCCACGGCCCTGAGACCCCTTTGCAAAAAGCCGGCTTCCCACGGAAACAGTTTTCCTGAGGTGCACACCCTATCCCAAGTGGTTGTGGCAAGGTAATGCAAATGCCCTCCACTTCTCTGGAAGTAACCACAGTGCCCTGCCATGTTCTAAGCCCTCCCATCCTCACTGGGCTTCTGGCACCAGGAGTGAAAAGAGAGGAGCAGGGCACTGGGACCCGTTTGACAAAAACCGGCTTCCCACGGGAAAGTCTTTCTCCACGTGCAGACATGCTCCCAGGTGACTGTGGCAAGGGGAGGGAAATGCCATACACTGACCTGGAAGAGACTACAGGGCACAGGCACAGTCTGAACCCTTCCCTCATCCCGGCAGTTTTGGTAGCAGGAGTTCAACCCCAACGAACACAGCCCGGAGACCTCTGGGGCAAAAACAGCTTCCAATGAACAAGAGGTGCTTGCTGTGGAATACCTATCCCAAGTGGGAGTAGCCAGGTCAACGAAATGCCACACACCCAGGTGTAAGAAACAGCATTGCCCAGGCTCGGTCTAAGGCCCCCACCTCGTCCCTGTGCTTTGGGGAGCCGGAGGGAGAGCCGAGCCCCATGGCCCTGAGACCCCTTTGCAAAAAGCCGGCTTCCCACGGAAACAGTGTTCCTGAGGTACAGACCCTATCCCAAGTGGTTGTGGCAAGGTAAAGCAAATGCCCTCCACCTCTCTGGAAAAAACCACAGTGCCCAGCCATGTTCTAAGCCCTCCCATCCTCCCTGGGCTTCTGGCAGCAGGAGTGAAAAGAGAGGAGCAGAGCACTGGGATCCGTTTGACAAAAACCGGATTCCCACGGGAAAGTCTTTCTCCACGTGCAGACATGCTCCCAGGTGCCTGTGGCAAGGGGAAGGAAATGCCATACACTGACCTGGAAGAGACCACAGGGCCCAGGCACAGTCTGAACCCTTCCCTCATCCCGGCAGTTTTGCTAGCAGGAGTTCAACCCCAACGAACACAGCCCGGAGACCCCTGGGGCAAAAACAGCTTCCAATGAACAAGAGGTGCTTGCTGTGGAAAACCTATCCCAAGTGGGAGTAGCCAGGTCAACGAAATGCCACACACCCAGGTGTAAGAAACAACATTGCCCAGGCACGGTCCAAGCCCCTCACCTCGTCCCTGTGCTTTGGGGAGCCGGAGGGACACCCGAGGCCCACGGCCCTGAGACCCCTTTGCAAAAAGGCGGCTTCCCACGGAAACAGTTTTCCTGAGGTACAGACCCTCTCCCAAGTGGTTGTGGCAAGGTAAAGCAAATGCCCTCCACTTCTCTGGAAGAAACCACAGTGCCCAGCCATGTTCTAAGCCCTCCCATCCTCCCTGGGCTTCTGGCAGCAGGAGTGAAAAGAGAGGAGCAGAGCACTGGGACCCGTTTGACAAAAACCGGCTTCCCACGGGAAAGTCTTGCTCCACGTGCAGACATGCTCCCAGGTGCCTGTGGCAGGGGGAAGGAAATGCCATACACTGACCTGGAAGAGACCACAGGGCCCAGGCACAGTCTGAACCCTTCCCTCATCCCGGCAGTTTTGCTAGCAGGAGTTCAACCCCAACGAACACAGCCCGGAGACCCTGAGGCAAAAACGGCTTCAGTCGAACAAGAGGTGCTTTCTGTGGAAAACCTATCCCAAGTGGGAGTAGTCAGGTCAACGAAATGCCACACACCCAGGTGTAAGAAACAACATTGCCCAGGCACGGTCCAAGCCCCTCACCTCGTCCCTGTGCTTTGGGGAGCCGGAGGGACACCCGAGGCCCACGGCCCTGAGACCCCTTTGCAAAAAGGCGGCTTCCCACGGAAACAGTTTTCCTGAGGTACAGACCCTCTCCCAAGTGGTTGGGGCAAGGTAAAGCAAATGCCCTCCACTTCTCTGGAAGAAACCACAGTGCCCAGCCATGTTCTAAGCCCTCCCATCCTCACTGGGCTTCTGGCAGCAGGAGTGAAAAGAGAGGAGCAGAGCACTGGGACCCGTTTGACAAAAACGGGCTTCCCACAGCAAAGTCTTGCTCCACGTGCAGACATGCTCCCAGGTGCCTGTGGCAAGGGGATGGAAATGCCATACACTGACCTGGAAGAGAGCACAGGGCCCAGGCACAGTCTGAACCCTTCCCTCATCCCGGCGGTTTTGCTAGCAGGAGTACAACCCGAACGAACACAGCCTGGAGACCCCTGGGGCAAAAACGGCTTCCGGCGAACAAGAGGTACTTGCTGTGGAAAACCTATCCCAAGTGGGAGTAGCCAGGTCAACGAAATGCCACACACCCAGGTGTAAGAAACAATATTGCCCTGGCACGGTCTAAGCCCCCCACCTCGTCCGTGAGCTTTGGGGAGCCGGAGGGAGAGCCGAGCCCCACGGCCCTGAGACCCCTTTGCAAAAAGCCGGCTTCCCACGGAAACAGTTTTCCTGAGGTGCACACCCTATCCCAAGTGGTTGTGGCAAGGTAAGGCAAATGCCCTCCACCTCTCTGGAAAAAACCACAGTGCTCAGCCATGTTCTAAGCCCTCCCATCCTCCCTGGGCTTCTGGCAGCAGGAGTGAAAAGAGAGGAGCAGAGCACTGGGACCCGTTTGACAAAAACCGGCTTCCCACGGGAAAGTCTTTCTCCACGTGCAGACATGCTCCCAGGTGCCTGTGGCAAGGGGAAGGAAATGCCATACACTGACCTGGAAGATACCACAGGGCCCAGGCACAGTCTGAACCCTTCCCTCATCCCGGCAGTTTTGCTAGCAGGAGTTCAACCCCAACGAACACAGCCCGGAGACCCTGAGGCAAAAACGGCTTCAGTCGAACAAGAGGTGCTTGCTATGGAAAACCTATCCCAAGTGGGTTTAGCCAGGTCAACGAAATGCCACACACCCAGGTGTAAGAAACAACATTGCCCAGGCACGATCTAAGCCCCCCACCTCTTCCCTGAGCTTTGGGGAGCCGGAGGGAGAGCCGAGCCCCACGGCCCTGAGACCCCTTTGCAAAAAGCCGGCTTCCCACGGAAACAGTTTTCCTGAGGTGCACACCCTATCCCAAGTGGTTGTGGCATGGTAAAGCAAATGCCCTCCACCTCTCTGGAAAAAACCACAGTGCCCAGCCATGTTCTAAGCCCTCTCATCCCCCCTGGGCTTCTGGCGGTAGGAGTGAAAAGAGAGGAGCAGAGCACTGGGACCCGTTTGACAAAAACCGGCTTCCCACGGGAAAGTCTTTCTCCACGTGCAGACATGCTCCCAGGTGCCTGTGGCAAGGGGAAGGAAATGCCATACACTGACCTGGAAGAGACCACAGGGCCCAGGCACAGTCTGAACCCTTCCCTCATCCCGGCGGTTTTGCTAGCAGGAGTTCAACCCCAACGAACACAGCCCAGAGACCCCTGGGGCAAAACCGGCTTCCGACGAACAATAGGTGCTTGCTGTGGAAAACCTATCCCAAGTGGGGGTAGCCAGGTCAACGAAATGCCACACACCCACGTGTAAGAAACAACATTGCCCAGGCATGGTCTAAGCACCTCACCTCGTCCCTGTGCTTTGGGGAGCCGGAGGAACACCCGAGGCCCACTGCCCTGAGACCCCTTTCGCAAAAGCCGGCTTCCGATGAAAAGAGTTTTCCTGAGGTGCAGACCCTATCCCAACTGGTTGTGGCAATGTAATGCAAATGCCCTCCACTTCTCTGGAAGAAACCACAGTGCCCAGCCATGTTCTAAGCCCTCCCATCCTCCCTGGGCTTCTGGCAGCAGGAGTGAAAAGAGAGGAGCAGAGCACTGGGACCCGTTTGACAAAAACCGGCTTCCCACGGGAAAGTCTTTCTCCACGTGCAGACATGCTCCCAGGTGCCTGAGGCAAGGGGAAGGAAATGCCATACACTGACCTGGAAGATACCACAGGGCCCAGGCACAGTCTGAATCCTTCCCTCATCCTGGCAGTTTTGCTAGCAGGAGTTCAACCCCAACGAACACAGCCCGGAGACCCTGAGGCAAAAACGGCTTCAGGCGAACAAGAGGTGCTTTCTGTGGAAAACCTATCCCAAGCGGGAGTAGCCAGGACAACGAAATGCCACACACCCAGGTGTAAGAAACAACATTGCCCAGGCTCGGTCTAAGCCCCTCACCTCGTCCCTGTGTTTGGGGAGCCGGAGGGACAGCCGAGCCCCACGGCCCTGAGACCCCTTTGCAAAAAGCCGCCTTCCCACGGAAACAGTTTTCCTGAGGTGCACACCCTATCCCAAGTGGTTGTGGCAAGGTAAAGCAAATGCCCTCCACTTCTCTGGAAGAAACCACAGTGCCCAGCCATGTTCTAAGCCCTCCCATCCTCCCTGGGCTTCTGGCAGCAGGAGTGAAAAGAGAGGAGCAGAGCACTGGGACCCGTTTGACAAAAACCGGCTTCCCACGGGAAAGTCTTTCTCCACGTGCAGACATGCTCCCAGGTGCCTGTGGCAAGGGGAAGGAAATGCCATACACTGACCTGGAAGAGACCACAGGGCCCAGGCACAGTCTGAACCCTTCCCTCATCCCGGCAGTTTTGCTAGCAGGAGTTCAACCCCAACGAACACAGCCCGGAGACCCCTGGGGCAAAAACGGCTTCCGACGAACAAGAGGTGCTTGCTATGGAAAACCTATCCCAAGTGGGTTTAGCCAGGTCAACGAAATGCCACACACCCAGGTGTAAGAAACAACATTGCCCAGGCACGATCTAAGCCCCCCACCTCGTCCCTGAGCTTTGGGGAGCCTGAGGGAGAGCCGAGCCCCACGGCCCTGAGACCCCTTTGCAAAAAGCCGGCTTCCCACGGAAACAGTTTTCCTAAGGTGCACACCCTATCCCAAGTGGTTGTGGCAAGGTAAAGCAAATGCCCTCCACCTCTCTGGAAAAAACCACAGTGCCCAGCCATGTTCTAAGCGCACCCATCCTCCCTGGGCTTCTGGCAGCAGGAGTGAAAAGAGAGGAGCAGAGCACTGGGACCCGTTTGACAAAAACCGGCTTCCCACGGGAAAGTCTTTCTCCATGTGCAGACATGCTCCCAGGTGCCTGTGGCAAGGGGAAGGAAATGCCATACACTGACCTGGAAGAGACCACAGGGCCCAGGCACAGTCTGAACCCTTCCCTCATCCCGGCGGTTTTGCTACCAGGAGTTCAACCCCAACGAACACAGCCCGGAGACCCCTGGGGCAAAAACGGCTTCGGACGAACAAGAGGTGCTTGCTGTGGAAAACCTATCCCAAGTGGGAGTAGCCAGGTCAACGAAATGCCACACACCCAGGTGTAAGAAACAACATTGCCCAGGCACGGTCCAAGCCCCTCACCTCATCCCTGTGCTTGGGGGAGCCGGAGGGACACCCGAGGCCCACGGCCCTGAGACCCCTTTGAAAAAAGCCGGCTTCCCACCGAAACAGTTTTCCTGAGGTGCAGACCCTATCCCAAGTGGTAGTGGCAAGGTAGTGCAAATGCACTCCACTTCTCTGGAAGAAACCACAGTGCCCAGCCATGTTCTAAGCCCTCCCATCGTCCCTGGGCTTCTGGCAGCAGCAGTGAAAAGAGAGGAGCAGAGCACTGGGACCCGTTTGACAGAAACCGGCTTCCCATGGGAAAGTCTTTCTCCACGTGCAGACATGCTCCCAGGTGCCTGTGGCAAGGGGAAGGAAATGCCATACACTGACCTGGAAGAGACCACAGGGCCCAGGCACAGTCTGAACCCTTCCCTCATCCCGGTGGTTTTGCTAGCAAGAGTTCAACCCCAACGAACACAGCCCGGAGACCCCTGGGGCAAAAACGGCTTCCGACGAACAAGAGGTGCTTGCTGTGGAAAACCTATCCCAAGTGGGAGTAGACAGGTCAACGAAATGCCACACACCCAGGTGTAAGAAACAACATTGCCCAGGCACGATCTAAGCCCCCCTCCTCGTCCCTGAGCTTTGGGGAGCCGGAGGGAGAGCCGAGCCCCACGGCCCTGAGACCCCTTTGCAAAAAGCCGGCTTCCCACGGAAACAGTTTTCCTGAGGTGCACACCCTATCCCAAGTGGTTGTGGCAAGGTAAAGCAAATGCCCTCCACCTCTCTGGAAAAAACCACAGCGCCCAGCCATGTTCTAAGCCCACCCATCCTCCCTGGGCTTCTGGCAGCAGGAGTGAAAAGAGAGGAGCAGAGCACTGGGACCCGTTTGACAAAAACCGGCTTCCCACGGGAAAGTCTTTCTCCATGTGCAGACATGCTCCCAGGTGCCTGTGGCAAGGGAAGGAAATGCCATACACTGACCTGGAAGAGACCACAGGGCCCAGGCACACTCTGAACCCTTCCCTCATCCCGGCAGTTTTGCTAGCAGGAGTTCAACCCCAACGAACACAGCTCGGAGACCCTGAGGCAAAAACGGCTTCCGACGAACAAGAGGTGCTTGCTGTGGAAAACCTATCCCAAGTGGGGGTAGCCAGGTCAACAAAATGCCACACACCCAGGTGTAAGAAACAACATTGCCCAGGCACGGTCTAAGCCCCTCACCTCGTCCCTGTGCTTTGGGGAGCCGGAGGGACACCCGAGGCCCACGGCCCTGAGACCCCTTTGCAAAAAGGCAGCTTCCCACGGAAACAGTTTTCCTGAGGTACAGACCCTCTCCCAAGTGGTTGTGGCAAGGTAAAGCAAATGCCCTCCACTTCTCTGGAAGAAACCACAGTGCCCAGCCATGTTCTAAGCCCTCCCATCCTCCCTGGGCTTCTGGCAGCAGGAGTGAAAAGAGAGGAGCAGGGCACTGGGACACGTTTGACAAAAATCGGCTTCCCACGGGAAAGTCTTTCTCCACGTGCAGACATGCTCCCAGGTGCCTGAGGCAAGGGGAAGGAAATGCCATACACTGACCTGGAAGAGACCACAGGGCCAAGGCACAGTCTGAACCCTTCCCTCATCCCGGCGGTTTTGCTAGCAGGAGTTCAACCCCAACGAACACAGGCCGGAGACCACTGGGGCAAAAACGGCTTCCGACGAACAAGAGGTGCTTGCTGTGGAAAACCTATCCCAAGTGGGGTTAGCCAGGTCAACAAAATGGCACACACCCAGGTGTAAGAAACAACATTGCCCAGGCATGGTCTAAGCCCCTCCCCTCGTCCCTGTGCTTTGGGGAGCCGGAGGGACACCCGAGGCCCACGGCCCTGAGACCCCTTTGCAAAAAGCCGGCTTCCCACGGAAACAGTTTTCCTGAGGTGCAGACCCTCTCTCAAGTAGTTGCGGAAACGTTAAGCAAATGTCCTCCACTTCTCTGGAAGAAACCACAGTGCCCAGCCATGTTGTAAGCCCTCCCATCCTCCCTGGGCTTCTGGCAGTAGCAGTGAAAAGAGAGGAGCAGAGCACTGGGACCCGTTTGAGAAAAACTGGCTTCCCACGGGAAAGTCTTTCTCCACGTGCAGACATGCTCCCAGGTGTCTGTGGCAAGGGGAAGGAAATGCCATACACTGACCTGGAAGAGACCACAGGGCCCAGGCACAGTCTGAACCCTTCCCTCATCTCGGCGGTTTTGCTAGCAGGAGTTCCCCAACGAACACAGCTCAGAGACCCCTGGGGCAAAAACGGCTTCCGACGAACAATAGGTGCTTGCTGTGGAAAACCTATCCCAAGTGGGGGTAGCAAGGTCAACGAAATGCCACACACCCAGTTGTAAGAAACAACATTGCCCAGGCTCGGTCTAAGCCCGTCACCTCGACCCTGTGCTTTGGGGAGCCGGAGGGACAGCTGAGCCCCACGGCCCTGAGACCCCTTTGCAAAAAGCCGGCTTCCCACGGAAACACTTTTCCTGAGGTGCACACCCTATCCCAAGTGGTTGTGGCAAGGTAATGCAAATGCCCTCCACTTCTCTGGAAGAAACCACAGTGCCCAGCCATGTTCTAAGCCCTCCCATCCTCCCTGGGCTTCTGGCAGCAGGAGTGAAAAGAGAGGAGCAGAGCACTGGGACCCGTTTGACAAAAACCGGCTTCCCACGGGAAAGTCTTTCTCCACGTGCAGACATGCTCCCAGGTGCCTGTGACAAGGGGAAGGAAATGCCATACACTGACCTAGAAGAGACCACAGGGCCCAGGCACAGTCTGAACCGTTCCCTCATCCCGGCTGTTTTGCTAGCAGGAGTTCAACCCCAACGAAC
This sequence comes from Ursus americanus, assembly GCF_024610735.1. Lineage (NCBI taxonomy): Eukaryota > Metazoa > Chordata > Mammalia > Carnivora > Ursidae > Ursus > Ursus americanus. The sequence continues at coordinate 301,411 of NW_028273696.1, read as the reverse complement.
ACAGCCCGGAGACCCCTGGGGCAAAAACGGCTTCCGACGAACAAGAGGTGCTTGCTGTGGAAAACCTATCCCAAGTGGGGGTAGCCAGGTCAACAAAATGCCACAAACCCAGGTGTAAGAAACAACATTGCCCAGGCACGGTCTAAGCCCCCACCTCGTCCATGAGCTTAGGGGAGCCGGAGGAAGAGCCGGCCCCACGGCCCTGAGACCCCTTTGCAAAAAGGCGGCTTCCCACGGAAACAGTTTTCCTGAGGTGCACACCCTATCCCAAGTGGTTGTGGCAAGGTAAAGCAAATGCCCTCCACCTCTCTGGAAAAAACCACAGTGCCCAGCCATGTTCTAAGCCCTCCCATCCTCCCTGGGCTTCTGGCAGCAGGAGTGAAAAGAGAGGAGCAGAGCACTGGGACCCGTTTGACAAAAACCGGCTTCCCACGGGAGTCTTTCTCCACGTGCAGACATGCTCCCAGGTGCCTGTGGCAAGGGGAAGGAAATGCCATACACTGACCTGGAAGAGACCACAGGGCCCAGGCACAGTCTGAACCCTTCCCTCATCCCGGCATTTTTGCTAGCAGGAGTTCAACCCCAACGAACACAGCCCGGAGACCTCTGGGGCAAAAACGGCTTCCGACGAACAAGAGGTGCTTGCTGTGGAAAACCTATCCCAAGTGGGAGTAGCCAGGTCAACGAAATGCCACACACCCAGGTGTAAGAAACAACATTGCCCAGGCACGGTCTAAGCCCCCCACCTCGTCCCTGAGCTTTGGGGAGCCGGAGGGAGAGCCGAGCCCCACGGCCCTGAGACCCCTTTGCAAAAAGCCGGCTTCCCACGGAAACAGTTTTCCTGAGGTGCACACCCTATCCCAAGTGGTTGTGGCAAGGTAAAGCAAATGCCCTCCACCTCTCTGGAAAAAACCACAGTGCCCAGCCATGTTCTAAGCCCTCCCATCCTCCCTGGGCTTCTGGCAGCAGGAGTGAAAAGAGAGGAGCAGAGCACTGGGACCCGTTTGACAAAAACCGGCTTCCCACGGGAAAGTCTTGCTCCACGTGCAGACATGCTCCCAGGTGCCTGTGGCAAGGGGAAGGAAATGCCATACACTGACCTGGAAGAGACACCAGGGCCCAGGCACAGTCTGAACCCTTCCCTCATCCCGGCATTTTTGCTAGCAGGAGTTCAACCCCAACGAACACAGCCCGGAGACCCCTGGGGCAAAAACGGCTTCCGACGAACAAGAGGTGCTTGCTGTGGAAAACCTATCCCAAGTGGGAGTAGCCAGGTCAACGAAATGCCACACACCCAGGTGTAAGAAACAACATTGCCCAGGCACGGTCTAAGCCCCCCACCTCGTCCCTGAGCTTTGGGGAGCCGGAGGGAGAGCCGAGCCCCACGGCCCTGAGACCCCTTTGCAAAAAGCCGGCTTCCCACGGAAACAGTTTTCCTGAGGTGCACACCCTATCCCAAGTGGTTGTGGCAAGGTAAAGCAAATGCCCTCCACCTCTCTGGAAAAAACCACAGTGCCCAGCCATGTTCTAAGCCCTCCCATCCTCCCTGGGCTTCTGGCAGCAGGAGTGAAAAGAGAGGAGCAGAGCACTGGGACCCGTTTGACAAAAACCGGCTTCCCACGGGAAAGTCTTTCTCCACGTGCAGACATGCTCCCAGGTGCCTGTGGCAAGGGGAAGGAAATGCCATACACTGACCTGGAAGAGACCACAGGGCCCAGGCACAGTCTGAACCCTTCCCTCATCCCGGCGGTTTTGCTAGCAGGAGTTCAACCCCAACGAACACAGCCCGGAGACCCCTGGGGCAAAAACGGCTTCCAACGAACAAGAGGTACTTGCTGTGGAAAACCTATCCCAAGTGGGAGTAGCCAGGTCAACGAAATGCCACACACCCAGGTGTAAGAAACAACATTGCCCAGGCACGGTCTAAGCCCCTCACCTCGTCCCTGTGCTTTGGGAAGCCGGAGGCACACCCGAGGCCCACGGCCCTGAGACCCCTTTGCAAAAAGCCGGCTTCCCACGGAAACAGTTTTCCTGAGGTGCACACCCTATCCCAAGTGGTTGTGGCAAGGTAATGCAAATGCCCTCCACTTCTCTGGAAGTAACCACAGTGCCCTGCCATATTCTAAGCCCTCCCATCCTCCCTGGGCTTCTGGCAGCAGGAGTGAAAAGAGAGGAGCAGGGCACTGGGACCCGTTTGACAAAAACCGACTTCCCACGGGAAAGTCTTGCTCCACGTGCAGATATGCTCCCAGGTGCCTGTGGCAAGGGGAAGGAAATGCCATACACTGACCTGGAAGAGACCACAGGGCCCAGGCACAGTCTGAACCCTTCCCTCATCCCGGCATTTTTGCTAGCAGGAGTTCAACCCCAACGAACACAGCCCGGAGACCCCTGGGGCAAAAACGGCTTCCGACGAACAAGAGGTGCTTGCTGTGGAAAACCTATCCCAAGTGGGAGTAGCCAGGTCAACGAAATGCCACACACCCAGGTGTAAGAAACAACATTGCCCAGGCACGGTCTAAGGCCCCCACCTCGTCCCTGAGCTTTGGGGAGCCGGAGGGAGAGCCGAGCCCCACGGCCCTGAGACCCCTTTGCAAAAAGCCGGCTTCCCACGGAAACAGTTTTCCTGAGGTGCACACCCTATCCCAAGTGGTTGTGGCAAGGTAAAGCAAATGCCCTCCACCTCTCTGGAAAAAACCACAGTGCCCAGCCATGTTCTAAGTCCTCACATCCTCCCTGAGCTTCTGGCAGCAGTAGGGAAAAGAGAGGAGCAGAGCACTGGGACCCGTTTGACAAAAACCGGCTTCCCACGGGAAAGTCTTTCTCCACGTGCAGACATGCTCCCAGGTGCCTGTGGCAAGGGGAAGGAAATGCCATACACTGACCTGGAAGAGACGACTGGGCCCAGGCACAGTCTGAACCCTTCCCTCATCCCGGCAGTTTTGCTAGCAGGAGTTCAACCCCAACGAACACAGCCCGGAGACCCCTGGGGCAAAAACGGCTTCCGACGAACAAGAGGTGCTTGCTGTGGAAAACCTATCCCAAGTGGGGGTAGCCAGGTCAACAAAATGCCACAAACCCAGGTGTAAGAAACAACATTGCCCAGGCACGGTCTAAGCCCCCCACCTCGTCCATGAGCTTAGGGGAGCCGGAGGGAGAGCCGGCCCCACGGCCCTGAGACCCCTTTGCAAAAAGCCGGCTTCCCACGGAAACAGTTTTACTGAGGTGCACACCCTATCCCAAGTGGTTGTGGCAAGGTAAAGCAAATGCCCTCCACCTCTCTGGAAAAAACCACAGTGCCCAGCCATGTTCTAAGCCCTCCCATCCTCCCTGGGCTTCTGGCAGCAGGAGTGAAAAGAGAGGAGCAGAGCACTGGGACCCGTTTGACAAAAACCGGCTTCCCACGGGAAAGTCTTTCTCCACGTGCAGACATGCTCCCAGGTGCCTGTGGCAAGGGGAAGGAAATGCCATACACTGACCTGGAAGAGACCACAGGGCCCAGGCACAGTCTGAACCCTTCCCTCATCCAGGCGGTTTTGCTAGCAGGAGTTCAACCCCAACGAACACAGCCCGGAGACCCCTGGGGCAAAAACGGCTTCCAACGAACAAGAGGTACTTGCTGTGGAAAACCTATCCCAAGTGGGAGTAGCCAGGTCAACGAAATGCCACACACCCAGGTGTAAGAAACAACATTGCCCAGGCACGGTCTAAGCCCCTCACCTCGTCCCTGTGCTTTGGGAAGCCGGAGGCACACCCGAGGCCCACGACCCTGAGACCCCTTTGCAAAAAGCCGGCTTCCCACGGAAACAGTTTTCCTGAGGTGCACACCCTATCCCAAGTGGTTGTGGCAAGGTAATGCAAATGCCCTCCACTTCTCTGGAAGTAACCACAGTGCCCTGCCATATTCTAAGCCCTCCCATCCTCCCTGGGCTTCTGGCAGCAGGAGTGAAAAGAGAGGAGCAGGGCACTGGGACCCGTTTGACAAAAACCGACTTCCCACGGGAAAGTCTTGCTCCACGTGCAGATATGCTCCCAGGTGCCTGTGGCAAGGGGAAGGAAATGCCATACACTGACCTGGAAGAGACTACAGGGCACAGGCACAGTCTGAACCCTTCCCTCATCCCGGCAGTTTTGGTAGCAGGAGTTCAACCCCAACGAACACAGCCCGGAGACCTCTGGGGCAAAAACAGCTTCCAATGAACAAGAGGTGCTTGCTGTGGAATACCTATCCCAAGTGGGAGTAGCCAGGTCAACGAAATGCCACACACCCAGGTGTAAGAAACAGCATTGCCCAGGCACGGTCTAAGGCCCCCACCTCGTCCCTGAGCTTTGGGGAGCTGGAGGGAGAGCCGAGCCTCACGGCCCTGAGACCCCTTTGCAAAAAGCCGGCTTCCCACGGAAACAGTTTTCCTGAGGTGCACACCCTATCCCAAGTGGTTGTGGCAAGGTAAAGCAAATGCCCTCCACCTCTCTGGAAAAAACCACAGTGCCCAGCCATGTTCTAAGCCCTCCCATCCTCCCTGGGCTTCTGGCAGCAGGAGTGAAAAGAGAGGAGCAGAGCACTGGGACCCGTTTGACAAAAACCGGCTTCCCACGGGAAAGTCTTTCTCCACGTGCAGACATGCTCCCAGGTGCCTGTGGCAAGGGGAAGGAAATGCCATACACTGACCTGGAAGAGACCACAGGGCCCAGGCACAGTCTGAACCCTTCCCTCATCCCGGCGGTTTTGCTAGCAGGAGTTCAACCCCAACGAACACAGCCCGGAGACCTCTGGGGCAAAAACAGCTTCCAATGAACAAGAGGTGCTTGCTGTGGAATACCTATCCCAAGTGGGAGTAGCCAGGTCAACGAAATGCCACACACCCAGGTGTAAGAAACAGCATTGCCCAGGCACGGTCTAAGGCCCCCACCTCGTCCCTGAGCTTTGGGGAGCCGGAGGGAGAGCCGAGCCCCATGGCCCTGAGACCCCTTTGCAAAAAGCCGGCTTCCCACGGAAACAGTTTTCCTGAGGTGCACACCCTATCCCAAGTGGTTGTGGCAAGGTAAAGCAAATGCCCTCCACCTCTCTGGAAAAAACCACAGTGGCCAGCCATGTTCTAAGCCCTCCCATCCTCCCTGGGCTTCTGGCAGCAGGAGTGAAAAGAGAGGAGCAGAGCACTGGGATCCGTTTGACAAAAACCGGATTCCCACGGGAAAGTCTTTCTCCACGTGCAGACATGCTCCCAGGTGCCTGGGGCAAGGGGAAGGAAATGCCATACACTGACCTGGAAGAGACCACAGGGCCCAGGCACAGTCTGAACACTTCCCTCATCCCGGCAGTTTTGCTAGCAGGAGTTCAACCCCAACGAACACAGCCCGGAGACCCCTGGGGCAAAAACGGCTTCCGACGAACAAGAAGTGTTTGCTGTGGAAAACCTATCCCAAGTGGGGGTAGCCAGGTCAACAAAATGCCACACACCCAGGTGTAAGAAACAACATTGCCCAGGCACGGTCTAAGCCCCCCACCTCATCCCTGTGCTTTGGGGAGCCTGAGGGACACCCGAGCCCCACGGCCCTGAGACCCCTTTGCAAAAGCCGGCTTCCCACGGAAACAGTTTTCCTGAGGTGCACACCCTATCCCAAGTGGTTGTGGCAAGGTAAAGCAAATGCCCTCCACTTCTCTGGAAGAAACCACAGTGCCCAGCCATGTTCTAAGCCCTCCCATCCTCCCTGGGCTTCTGGCAGCAGGAGTGAAAAGAGAGGAGCAGAGCACTGGGACCCGTTTGACAAAAACCGGCTTCCCACAGGAAAGTCTTGCTCCACGTGCAGACATGCTCCCAGGTGCCTGTGGCAAGGGGAAGGAAATGCCATACACTGACCTGGAAGAGAGCACAGGGCCCAGGCACAGTCTGAACCCTTCCCTCATCCCGGCGGTTTTGCTAGCAGGAGTACAACCCGAACGAACACAGCCTGGAGACCCCTGGGGCAAAAACGGCTTCCGACGAACAAGAGGTACTTGCTGTGGAAAACCTATCCCAAGTGGGAGTAGCCAGGTCAACGAAATGCCACAAACCCAGGTGTAAGAAACAACATTGCCCAGGCACGGTCTAAGCCCCTCACCTCGTCCCTGTGCTTTGGGGAGCCTGAGGGACAGCCGAGCCCCACGGCCCTGAGAACCCTTTGCAAAAAGCCGGCTTCCCACGGGAACAGTTTTCCTGAGGTGCACACCCTATCCCAAGTGGTTGTGGCAAGGTAATGCAAATGCCCTCCACTTCTCTGGAAGAAACCACAGCGCCCAGCCATGTTCTAAGCCCTCCCATCCTCCCTGGGCTTCTGGCAGCAGGAGTGAAAAGAGAGGAGCAGGGCACTGGGACCCGTTTGACAAAAACCAGCTTCCCACGGGAAAGTCTTGCTCCACGTGCAGACATGCTCCCAGGTGCCTGTGGCAAGGGGAAGGAAATGCCATACACTGACCTGGAAGAGACCACAGGGCCCAGGCACAGTCTGAACCCTTCCCTCATCCCGGCAGTTTTGATAGCAGGAGTTCAACCCCAACGAACACAGCTCGGAGACCCTGAGGCAAAAACGGCTTCAGTCGAACAAGAGGTGCTTTCTGTGGAAAACCTATCCCAAGTGGGAGTAGCCAGGTCAACGAAATGCCACACACCCAGGTTTAAGAAACAACATTGCCCAGGCACGGTGTAAGCCCCTCACCTCGTCCCTGTGCTGTGGGAAGCCGGAGGCACACCCGAGGCCCACGGCCCTGAGACCCCTTTGCAAAAAGCCGGCTTCCCACGGAAACAGTTTTCCTGAGGTGCACACCCTATCCCAAGTGGTTGTGGCAAGGTAATGCAAATGCCCTCCACTTCTCTGGAAGTAACCACAGTGCCCTGCCATGTTCTAAGCCCTCCCATCCTCACTGGGCTTCTGGCACCAGGAGTGAAAAGAGAGGAGCAGGGCACTGGGACCCGTTTGACAAAAACCGGCTTCCCACGGGAAAGTCTTTCTCCACGTGCAGACATGCTCCCAGGTGACTGTGGCAAGGGGAGGGAAATGCCATACACTGACCTGGAAGAGAGCACAGGGCCCAGGCACAGTCTGAACCCTTCCCTCATCCCGGCAGTTTTGGTAGCAGGAGTTCAACCCCAACGAACACAGCCCGGAGACCTCTGGGGCAAAAACGGCTTCCGGCGAACAAGAGGTGCTTGCTGTGGAAAACCTATCCCAAGTGGGTTTAGCCAGGTCAACGAAATGCCACACACCCAGGTGTAAGAAACAATATTGCCCTGGCACGGTCTAAGCCCCCCACCTCGTCCGTGAGCTTTGGGGAGCCGGAGGGAGAGCCGAGCCCCACGGCCCTGAGACCCCTTTGCAAAAAGCCGGCTTCCCACGGAAACAGTTTTCCTGAGGTGCACACCCTATCCCAAGTGGTTGTGGCAAGGTAAGGCAAATGCCCTCCACCTCTCTGGAAAAAACCACAGTGCTCAGCCATGTTCTAAGCCCTCCCATCCTCCCTGGGCTTCTGGCAGCAGGAGTGAAAAGAGAGGAGCAGAGCACTGGGACCCGTTTGACAAAAACCGGCTTCCCACGGGAAAGTCTTTCTCCACGTGCAGACATGCTCCCAGGTGCCTGTGGCAAGGGGAAGGAAATGCCATACACTGACCTGGAAGATACCACAGGGCCCAGGCACAGTCTGAACCCTTCCCTCATCCCGGCAGTTTTGCTAGCAGGAGTTCAACCCCAACGAACACAGCCCGGAGACCCTGAGGCAAAAACGGCTTCAGTCGAACAAGAGGTGCTTGCTATGGAAAACCTATCCCAAGTGGGTTTAGCCAGGTCAACGAAATGCCACACACCCAGGTGTAAGAAACAACATTGCCCAGGCACGATCTAAGCCCCCCACCTCTTCCCTGAGCTTTGGGGAGCCGGAGGGAGAGCCGAGCCCCACGGCCCTGAGACCCCTTTGCAAAAAGCCGGCTTCCCACGGAAACAGTTTTCCTGAGGTGCACACCCTATCCCAAGTGGTTGTGGCATGGTAAAGCAAATGCCCTCCACCTCTCTGGAAAAAACCACAGTGCCCAGCCATGTTCTAAGCCCTCTCATCCCCCCTGGGCTTCTGGCGGCAGGAGTGAAAAGAGAGGAGCAGAGCACTGGGACCCGTTTGACAAAAACCGGCTTCCCACGGGAAAGTCTTTCTCCACGTGCAGACATGCTCCCAGGTGCCTGTGGCAAGGGGAAGGAAATGCCATACACTGACCTGGAAGAGACCACAGGGCCCAGGCACAGTCTGAACCCTTCCCTCATCCCGGCGGTTTTGCTAGCAGGAGTTCAACCCCAACGAACACAGCCCAGAGACCCCTGGGGCAAAACCGGCTTCCGACGAACAATAGGTGCTTGCTGTGGAAAACCTATCCCAAGTGGGGGTAGCCAGGTCAACGAAATGCCACACACCCACGTGTAAGAAACAACATTGCCCAGGCATGGTCTAAGCACCTCACCTCGTCCCTGTGCTTTGGGGAGCCGGAGGAACACCCGAGGCCCACTGCCCTGAGACCCCTTTCGCAAAAGCCGGCTTCCGATGAAAAGAGTTTTCCTGAGGTGCAGACCCTATCCCAACTGGTTGTGGCAATGTAATGCAAATGCCCTCCACTTCTCTGGAAGAAACCACAGTGCCCAGCCATGTTCTAAGCCCTCCCATCCTCCCTGGGCTTCTGGCAGCAGGAGTGAAAAGAGAGGAGCAGAGCACTGGGACCCGTTTGACAAAAACCGGCTTCCCACGGGAAAGTCTTTCTCCACGTGCAGACATGCTCCCAGGTGCCTGAGGCAAGGGGAAGGAAATGCCATACACTGACCTGGAAGATACCACAGGGCCCAGGCACAGTCTGAATCCTTCCCTCATCCTGGCAGTTTTGCTAGCAGGAGTTCAACCCCAACGAACACAGCCCGGAGACCCTGAGGCAAAACGGCTTCAGGCGAACAAGAGGTGCTTTCTGTGGAAAACCTATCCCAAGCGGGAGTAGCCAGGACAACGAAATGCCACACACCCAGGTGTAAGAAACAACATTGCCCAGGCTCGGTCTAAGCCCCTCACCTCGTCCCTGTGTTTGGGGAGCCGGAGGGACAGCCGAGCCCCACGGCCCTGAGACCCCTTTGCAAAAAGCCGCCTTCCCACGGAAACAGTTTTCCTGAGGTGCACACCCTATCCCAAGTGGTTGTGGCAAGGTAAAGCAAATGCCCTCCACTTCTCTGGAAGAAACCACAGTGCCCAGCCATGTTCTAAGCCCTCCCATCCTCCCTGGGCTTCTGGCAGCAGGAGTGAAAAGAGAGGAGCAGAGCACTGGGACCCGTTTGACAAAAACCGGCTTCCCACGGGAAAGTCTTTCTCCACGTGCAGACATGCTCCCAGGTGCCTGTGGCAAGGGGAAGGAAATGCCATACACTGACCTGGAAGAGACCACAGGGCCCAGGCACAGTCTGAACCCTTCCCTCATCCCGGCAGTTTTGCTAGCAGGAGTTCAACCCCAACGAACACAGCCCGGAGACCCCTGGGGCAAAAACGGCTTCCGACGAACAAGAGGTGCTTGCTATGGAAAACCTATCCCAAGTGGGTTTAGCCAGGTCAACGAAATGCCACACACCCAGGTGTAAGAAACAACATTGCCCAGGCACGATCTAAGCCCCCCACCTCGTCCCTGAGCTTTGGGGAGCCTGAGGGAGAGCCGAGCCCCACGGCCCTGAGACCCCTTTGCAAAAAGCCGGCTTCCCACGGAAACAGTTTTCCTAAGGTGCACACCCTATCCCAAGTGGTTGTGGCAAGGTAAAGCAAATGCCCTCCACCTCTCTGGAAAAAACCACAGTGCCCAGCCATGTTCTAAGCGCACCCATCCTCCCTGGGCTTCTGGCAGCAGGAGTGAAAAGAGAGGAGCAGAGCACTGGGACCCGTTTGACAAAAACCGGCTTCCCACGGGAAAGTCTTTCTCCATGTGCAGACATGCTCCCCGGTGCCTGTGGCAAGGGGAAGGAAATGCCATACACTGACCTGGAAGAGACCACAGGGCCCAGGCACAGTCTGAACCCTTCCCTCATCCCGGCGGTTTTGCTACCAGGAGTTCAACCCCAACGAACACAGCCCGGAGACCCCTGGGGCAAAAACGGCTTCGGACGAACAAGAGGTGCTTGCTGTGGAAAACCTATCCCAAGTGGGAGTAGCCAGGTCAACGAAATGCCACACACCCAGGTGTAAGAAACAACATTGCCCAGGCACGGTCCAAGCCCCTCACCTCATCCCTGTGCTTGGGGGAGCCGGAGGGACACCCGAGGCCCACGGCCCTGAGACCCCTTTGAAAAAAGCCGGCTTCCCACCGAAACAGTTTTCCTGAGGTGCAGACCCTATCCCAAGTGGTAGTGGCAAGGTAGTGCAAATGCACTCCACTTCTCTGGAAGAAACCACAGTGCCCAGCCATGTTCTAAGCCCTCCCATCGTCCCTGGGCTTCTGGCAGCAGCAGTGAAAAGAGAGGAGCAGAGCACTGGGACCCGTTTGACAGAAACCGGCTTCCCATGGGAAAGTCTTTCTCCACGTGCAGACATGCTCCCAGGTGCCTGTGGCAAGGGGAAGGAAATGCCATACACTGACCTGGAAGAGACCACAGGGCCCAGGCACAGTCTGAACCCTTCCCTCATCCCGGTGGTTTTGCTAGCAAGAGTTCAACCCCAACGAACACAGCCCGGAGACCCCTGGGGCAAAAACGGCTTCCGACGAACAAGAGGTGCTTGCTGTGGAAAACCTATCCCAAGTGGGAGTAGACAGGTCAACGAAATGCCACACACCCAGGTGTAAGAAACAACATTGCCCAGGCACGATCTAAGCCCCCCTCCTCGTCCCTGAGCTTTGGGGAGCCGGAGGGAGAGCCGAGCCCCACGGCCCTGAGACCCCTTTGCAAAAAGCCGGCTTCCCACGGAAACAGTTTTCCTGAGGTGCACACCCTATCCCAAGTGGTTGTGGCAAGGTAAAGCAAATGCCCTCCACCTCTCTGGAAAAAACCACAGCGCCCAGCCATGTTCTAAGCCCACCCATCCTCCCTGGGCTTCTGGCAGCAGGAGTGAAAAGAGAGGAGCAGAGCACTGGGACCCGTTTGACAAAAACCGGCTTCCCACGGGAAAGTCTTTCTCCATGTGCAGACATGCTCCCAGGTGCCTGTGGCAAGGGAAGGAAATGCCATACACTGACCTGGAAGAGACCACAGGGCCCAGGCACACTCTGAACCCTTCCCTCATCCCGGCAGTTTTGCTAGCAGGAGTTCAACCCCAACGAACACAGCTCGGAGACCCTGAGGCAAAAACGGCTTCCGACGAACAAGAGGTGCTTGCTGTGGAAAACCTATCCCAAGTGGGGGTAGCCAGGTCAACAAAATGCCACACACCCAGGTGTAAGAAACAACATTGCCCAGGCACGGTCTAAGCCCCTCACCTCGTCCCTGTGCTTTGGGGAGCCGGAGGGACACCCGAGGCCCACGGCCCTGAGACCCCTTTGCAAAAAGGCAGCTTCCCACGGAAACAGTTTTCCTGAGGTACAGACCCTCTCCCAAGTGGTTGTGGCAAGGTAAAGCAAATGCCCTCCACTTCTCTGGAAGAAACCACAGTGCCCAGCCATGTTCTAAGCCCTCCCATCCTCCCTGGGCTTCTGGCAGCAGGAGTGAAAAGAGAGGAGCAGGGCACTGGGACACGTTTGACAAAAATCGGCTTCCCACGGGAAAGTCTTTCTCCACGTGCAGACATGCTCCCAGGTGCCTGAGGCAAGGGGAAGGAAATGCCATACACTGACCTGGAAGAGACCACAGGGCCAAGGCACAGTCTGAACCCTTCCCTCATCCCGGCGGTTTTGCTAGCAGGAGTTCAACCCCAACGAACACAGGCCGGAGACCACTGGGGCAAAAACGGCTTCCGACGAACAAGAGGTGCTTGCTGTGGAAAACCTATCCCAAGTGGGGTTAGCCAGGTCAACAAAATGGCACACACCCAGGTGTAAGAAACAACATTGCCCAGGCATGGTCTAAGCCCCTCCCCTCGTCCCTGTGCTTTGGGGAGCCGGAGGGACACCCGAGGCCCACGGCCCTGAGACCCCTTTGCAAAAAGCCGGCTTCCCACGGAAACAGTTTTCCTGAGGTGCAGACCCTCTCTCAAGTAGTTGCGGAAACGTTAAGCAAATGTCCTCCACTTCTCTGGAAGAAACCACAGTGCCCAGCCATGTTGTAAGCCCTCCCATCCTCCCTGGGCTTCTGGCAGTAGCAGTGAAAAGAGAGGAGCAGAGCACTGGGACCCGTTTGAGAAAAACTGGCTTCCCACGGGAAAGTCTTTCTCCACGTGCAGACATGCTCCCAGGTGTCTGTGGCAAGGGGAAGGAAATGCCATACACTGACCTGGAAGAGACCACAGGGCCCAGGCACAGTCTGAACCCTTCCCTCATCTCGGCGGTTTTGCTAGCAGGAGTTCCCCAACGAACACAGCTCAGAGACCCCTGGGGCAAAAACGGCTTCCGACGAACAATAGGTGCTTGCTGTGGAAAACCTATCCCAAGTGGGGGTAGCAAGGTCAACGAAATGCCACACACCCAGTTGTAAGAAACAACATTGCCCAGGCTCGGTCTAAGCCCGTCACCTCGACCCTGTGCTTTGGGGAGCCGGAGGGACAGCTGAGCCCCACGGCCCTGAGACCCCTTTGCAAAAAGCCGGCTTCCCACGGAAACACTTTTCCTGAGGTGCACACCCTATCCCAAGTGGTTGTGGCAAGGTAATGCAAATGCCCTCCACTTCTCTGGAAGAAACCACAGTGCCCAGCCATGTTCTAAGCCCTCCCATCCTCCCTGGGCTTCTGGCAGCAGGAGTGAAAAGAGAGGAGCAGAGCACTGGGACCCGTTTGACAAAAACCGGCTTCCCACGGGAAAGTCTTTCTCCACGTGCAGACATGCTCCCAGGTGCCTGTGACAAGGGGAAGGAAATGCCATACACTGACCTAGAAGAGACCACAGGGCCCAGGCACAGTCTGAACCGTTCCCTCATCCCGGCTGTTTTGCTAGCAGGAGTTCAACCCCAACGAACACAGCCCGGAGACCCCTGGGGCAAAAACGGCTTCCGACGAACAAGAGGTGCTTGCTGTGGAAAACCTATCCCAAGTGGGGGTAGCCAGGTCAACAAAATGCCACAAACCCAGGTGTAAGAAACAACATTGCCCAGGCACGGTCTAAGCCCCCACCTCGTCCATGAGCTTAGGGGAGCCGGAGGAAGAGCCGGCCCCACGGCCCTGAGACCCCTTTGCAAAAAGGCGGCTTCCCACGGAAACAGTTTTCCTGAGGTGCACACCCTATCCCAAGTGGTTGTGGCAAGGTAAAGCAAATGCCCTCCACCTCTCTGGAAAAAACCACAGTGCCCAGCCATGTTCTAAGCCCTCCCATCCTCCCTGGGCTTCTGGCAGCAGGAGTGAAAAGAGAGGAGCAGAGCACTGGGACCCGTTTGACAAAAACCGGCTTCCCACGGGAGTCTTTCTCCACGTGCAGACATGCTCCCAGGTGCCTGTGGCAAGGGGAAGGAAATGCCATACACTGACCTGGAAGAGACCACAGGGCCCAGGCACAGTCTGAACCCTTCCCTCATCCCGGCATTTTTGCTAGCAGGAGTTCAACCCCAACGAACACAGCCCGGAGACCTCTGGGGCAAAAACGGCTTCCGACGAACAAGAGGTGCTTGCTGTGGAAAACCTATCCCAAGTGGGAGTAGCCAGGTCAACGAAATGCCACACACCCAGGTGTAAGAAACAACATTGCCCAGGCACGGTCTAAGCCCCCCACCTCGTCCCTGAGCTTTGGGGAGCCGGAGGGAGAGCCGAGCCCCACGGCCCTGAGACCCCTTTGCAAAAAGCCGGCTTCCCACGGAAACAGTTTTCCTGAGGTGCACACCCTATCCCAAGTGGTTGTGGCAAGGTAAAGCAAATGCCCTCCACCTCTCTGGAAAAAACCACAGTGCCCAGCCATGTTCTAAGCCCTCCCATCCTCCCTGGGCTTCTGGCAGCAGGAGTGAAAAGAGAGGAGCAGAGCACTGGGACCCGTTTGACAAAAACCGGCTTCCCACGGGAAAGTCTTGCTCCACGTGCAGACATGCTCCCAGGTGCCTGTGGCAAGGGGAAGGAAATGCCATACACTGACCTGGAAGAGACACCAGGGCCCAGGCACAGTCTGAACCCTTCCCTCATCCCGGCATTTTTGCTAGCAGGAGTTCAACCCCAACGAACACAGCCCGGAGACCCCTGGGGCAAAAACGGCTTCCGACGAACAAGAGGTGCTTGCTGTGGAAAACCTATCCCAAGTGGGAGTAGCCAGGTCAACGAAATGCCACACACCCAGGTGTAAGAAACAACATTGCCCAGGCACGGTCTAAGCCCCCCACCTCGTCCCTGAGCTTTGGGGAGCCGGAGGGAGAGCCGAGCCCCACGGCCCTGAGACCCCTTTGCAAAAAGCCGGCTTCCCACGGAAACAGTTTTCCTGAGGTGCACACCCTATCCCAAGTGGTTGTGGCAAGGTAAAGCAAATGCCCTCCACCTCTCTGGAAAAAACCACAGTGCCCAGCCATGTTCTAAGCCCTCCCATCCTCCCTGGGCTTCTGGCAGCAGGAGTGAAAAGAGAGGAGCAGAGCACTGGGACCCGTTTGACAAAAACCGGCTTCCCACGGGAAAGTCTTTCTCCACGTGCAGACATGCTCCCAGGTGCCTGTGGCAAGGGGAAGGAAATGCCATACACTGACCTGGAAGAGACCACAGGGCCCAGGCACAGTCTGAACCCTTCCCTCATCCCGGCGGTTTTGCTAGCAGGAGTTCAACCCCAACGAACACAGCCCGGAGACCCCTGGGGCAAAAACGGCTTCCAACGAACAAGAGGTACTTGCTGTGGAAAACCTATCCCAAGTGGGAGTAGCCAGGTCAACGAAATGCCACACACCCAGGTGTAAGAAACAACATTGCCCAGGCACGGTCTAAGCCCCTCACCTCGTCCCTGTGCTTTGGGAAGCCGGAGGCACACCCGAGGCCCACGGCCCTGAGACCCCTTTGCAAAAAGCCGGCTTCCCACGGAAACAGTTTTCCTGAGGTGCACACCCTATCCCAAGTGGTTGTGGCAAGGTAATGCAAATGCCCTCCACTTCTCTGGAAGTAACCACAGTGCCCTGCCATATTCTAAGCCCTCCCATCCTCCCTGGGCTTCTGGCAGCAGGAGTGAAAAGAGAGGAGCAGGGCACTGGGACCCGTTTGACAAAAACCGACTTCCCACGGGAAAGTCTTGCTCCACGTGCAGATATGCTCCCAGGTGCCTGTGGCAAGGGGAAGGAAATGCCATACACTGACCTGGAAGAGACTACAGGGCACAGGCACAGTCTGAACCCTTCCCTCATCCCGGCAGTTTTGGTAGCAGGAGTTCAACCCCAACGAACACAGCCCGGAGACCCCTGGGGCAAAAACAGCTTCCAATGAACAAGAGGTGCTTGCTGTGGAATACCTATCCCAAGTGGGAGTAGCCAGGTCAACGAAATGCCACACACCCAGGTGTAAGAAACAGCATTGCCCAGGCACGGTCTAAGCCCCTCACCTCGTCCCTGTGCTTTGGGGAGCCGGAGGGACAGCCGAGGCCCACGGCCCTGAGCCCCCTTTGCAAAAAGCCGGCTTCCCACGGAAACAGTTTTCCTGAGGTACAGACCCTCTCCCAAGTGGTTGTGGCAAGGTAAAGCAAATGCCCTCCATTTCTCTGGAAGAAACCACAGTGCCCAGCCATGTTCTAAGCCCTCCCATCCTCCCTGGGCTTCTGGCAGCAGGAGTGAAAAGAGAGGAGCAGGGCACTGGGACCCGTTTGACAAAAACCGGCTTCCCACGGGAAAGTCTTTCTCCACGTGCAGACATGCTACCAGGTGCCTGTGGCAAGGGGAAGGAAATGCCATACACTCACCTGGAAGAGACCACAGGGCCCAGGCACAGTCTGAACCCTTCCCTCATCCCGGCAGTTTTGCTAGCAGGAGTTCAACCCCAACGAACACAGCCCGGAGACCCCTGGGGCAAAAACGGCTTCCGACGAACAAGACGTAGTTGCTGTGGAAAACCTATCCCAATGGGAGTAGCCAGGTCAACGAAATGCCACACACCCAGGTGTAAGAAACAACATTGCCCAGGCACGGTCTAAGCCCCCCACCTCGTCCATGAGCTTAGGGGAGCCGGAGGGAGAGCCGGCCCCACGGCCCTGAGACCCCTTTGCAAAAAGCCGGCTTCCCACGGAAACAGTTTTCCTGAGGTGCACACCCTATCCCAAGTGGTTGTGGCAAGGTAAAGCAAATGCCCTCCACCTCTCTGGAAAAAACCACAGTGCCCAGCCATGTTCTAAGCCCTCCCATCCTCCCTGGGCTTCTGGCAGCAGGAGTGAAAAGAGAGGAGCAGAGCACTGGGACCCGTTTGACAAAAACCGGCTTCCCACGGGAAAGTCTTTCTCCACGTGCAGACATGCTCCCAGGTGCCTGTGGCAAGGGGAAGGAAATGCCATACACTGACCTGGAAGAGACCACAGGGCCCAGGCACAGTCTGAACCCTTCCCTCATCCCGGCGGTTTTGCTAGCAGGAGTTCAACCCCAACGAACACAGCCCGGAGACCCCTGGGGCAAAAACGGCTTCCAACGAACAAGAGGTACTTGCTGTGGAAAACCTATCCCAAGTGGGAGTAGCCAGGTCAACGAAATGCCACACACCCAGGTGTAAGAAACAACATTGCCCAGGCACGGTCTAAGCCCCTCACCTCGTCCCTGTGCTTTGGGAAGCCGGAGGGACACCCGAGGCCCACGGCCCTGAGACCCCTTTGCAAAAAGCCGGCTTCCCACGGAAACAGTTTTCCTGAGGTGCACACCCTATCCCAAGTGGTTGTGGGAAGGTAAAGGAAATGCCCTCCACTTCTCTGGAAGAAACCACAGTGCCCAGCCATGTTCTAAGCCCTCCCATCCTCCCTGGGCTTCTGGCAGCAGGAGTGAAAAGAGAGGAGCAGAGCACTGGGACCCGTTTGACAAAAACCGGCTTCCCACGGGAAAGTCTTTCTCCACGTGCAGACATGCTCCCAGGTGCCTGTGGCAAGGGGAAGGAAATGCCATACACTGACCTGGAAGAGACCACAGGGCCCAGGCACAGTCTGAACCCTTCCCTCATCCCGGCAGTTTTGCTAGCAGGAGTTCAACCCCAACGAACACAGCCCGGAGACCCCTGGGGCAAAAACGGCTTCCGACGAACAAGAGGTAGTTGCTGTGGAAAACCTATCCCAATGGGAGTAGCCAGGTCAACGAAATGCCACACACCCAGGTGTAAGAAACAACATTGCCCAGGCACGGTCTAAGCCCCCCACCTCGTCCATGAGCTTAGGGGAGCCGGAGGGAGAGCCGGCCCCACGGCCCTGAGACCCCTTTGCAAAAAGCCGGCTTCCCACGGAAACAGTTTTCCTGAGGTGCACACCCTATCCCAAGTGGTTGTGGCAAGGTAAAGCAAATGCCCTCCACCTCTCTGGAAAAAACCACAGTGCCCAGCCATGTTCTAAGCCCTCCCATCCTCCCTGGGCTTCTGGCAGCAGGAGTGAAAAGAGAGGAGCAGAGCACTGGGACCCGTTTGACAAAAACCGGCTTCCCACGGGAAAGTCTTGCTCCACGTGCAGACATGCTCCCAGGTGCCTGTGGCAAGGGGAAGGAAATGCCATACACTGACCTGGAAGAGACCACAGGGCCCAGGCACAGTCTGAACCCTTCCCTCATCCCG
Organism: Ursus americanus; assembly: GCF_024610735.1. Taxonomy (NCBI): domain Eukaryota; kingdom Metazoa; phylum Chordata; class Mammalia; order Carnivora; family Ursidae; genus Ursus; species Ursus americanus. The sequence continues at coordinate 283,620 of NW_028273696.1, read as the reverse complement.
GCGGTTTTGCTAGCAGGAGTTCAACCCCAACGAACACAGCCCGGAGACCCCTGGGGCAAAAACGGCTTCCAACGAACAAGAGGTACTTGCTGTGGAAAACCTATCCCAAGTGGGAGTAGCCAGGTCAACGAAATGCCACACACCCAGGTGTAAGAAACAACATTGCCCAGGCACGGTCTAAGCCCCTCACCTCGTCCCTGTGCTTTGGGAAGCCGGAGGGACACCCGAGGCCCACGGCCCTGAGACCCCTTTGCAAAAAGCCGGCTTCCCACGGAAACAGTTTTCCTGAGGTGCACACCCTATCCCAAGTGGTTGTGGCAAGGTAAAGGAAATGCCCTCCACTTCTCTGGAAGAAACCACAGTGCCCAGCCATGTTCTAAGCCCTCCCATCCTCCCTGGGCTTCTGGCAGCAGGAGTGAAAAGAGAGGAGCAGAGCACTGGGACCCGTTTGACAAAAACCGGCTTCCCACGGGAAAGTCTTTCTCCACGTGCAGACATGCTCCCAGGTGCCTGTGGCAAGGGGAAGGAAATGCCATACACTGACCTGGAAGAGACCACAGGGCCCAGGCACAGTCTGAACCCTTCCCTCATCCCGGCAGTTTTGCTAGCAGGAGTTCAACCCCAACGAACACAGCCCGGAGACCCCTGGGGCAAAAACGGCTTCCGACGAACAAGAGGTAGTTGCTGTGGAAAACCTATCCCAATGGGAGTAGCCAGGTCAACGAAATGCCACACACCCAGGTGTAAGAAACAACATTGCCCAGGCACGGTCTAAGCCCCCCACCTCGTCCATGAGCTTAGGGGAGCCGGAGGGAGAGCCGGCCCCACGGCCCTGAGACCCCTTTGCAAAAAGCCGGCTTCCCACGGAAACAGTTTTCCTGTGGTACACACCCTATCCCAAGTGGTTGTGCAAGGTAAAGCAAATGCCCTCCACCTCTCTGGAAAAAACCACAGTGCCCAGCCATGTTCTAAGCCCTCCCATCCTCCCTGGGCTTCTGGCAGCAGGAGTGAAAAGAGAGGAGCAGAGCACTGGGACCCGTTTGACAAAAACCAGCTTCCCACGGGAAAGTCTTGCTCCACGTGCAGACATGCTCCCAGGTGCCTGTGGCAAGGGGAAGGAAATGCCATACACTGACCTGGAAGAGACCACAGGGCCCAGGCACAGTCTGAACCCTTCCCTCATCCCGGCGGTTTTGCTAGCAGGAGTTCAACCCCAACGAACACAGCCCGGAGACCCCTGGGGCAAAAACGGCTTCCAACGAACAAGAGGTACTTGCTGTGGAAAACCTATCCCAAGTGGGAGTAGCCAGGTCAACGAAATGCCACACACCCAGGTGTAAGAAACAACATTGCCCAGGCACGGTCTAAGCCCCTCACCTCGTCCCTGTGCTTTGGGAAGCCGGAGGCACACCCGAGGCCCACGGCCCTGAGACCCCTTTGCAAAAAGCCGGCTTCCCACGGAAACAGTTTTCCTGAGGTGCACACCCTATCCCAAGTGGTTGTGGCAAGGTAATGCAAATGCCCTCCACTTCTCTGGAAGTAACCACAGTGCCCTGCCATATTCTAAGCCCTCCCATCCTCCCTGGGCTTCTGGCAGCAGGAGTGAAAAGAGAGGAGCAGGGCACTGGGACCCGTTTGACAAAAACCGACTTCCCACGGGAAAGTCTTGCTCCACGTGCAGATATGCTCCCAGGTGCCTGTGGCAAGGGGAAGGAAATGCCATACACTGACCTGGAAGAGACTACAGGGCACAGGCACAGTCTGAACCCTTCCCTCATCCCGGCAGTTTTGGTAGCAGGAGTTCAACCCCAACGAACACAGCCCGGAGACCTCTGGGGCAAAAACAGCTTCCAATGAACAAGAGGTGCTTGCTGTGGAATACCTATCCCAAGTGGGAGTAGCCAGGTCAACGAAATGCCACACACCCAGGTGTAAGAAACAGCATTGCCCAGGCACGGTCTAAGGCCCCCACCTCGTCCCTGAGCTTTGGGGAGCCGGAGGGAGAGCCGAGCCCCATGGCCCTGAGACCCCTTTGCAAAAAGCCGGCTTCCCACGGAAACAGTTTTCCTGAGGTGCACACCCTATCCCAAGTGGTTGTGGCAAGGTAAAGCAAATGCCCTCCACCTCTCTGGAAAAAACCACAGTGCCCAGCCATGTGCTAAGCCCTCCCATCCTCCCTGGGCTTCTGGCAGCAGGAGTGAAAAGAGAGGAGCAGAGCACTGGGATCCGTTTGACAAAAACCGGATTCCCACGGGAAAGTCTTTCTCCACGTGCAGACATGCTCCCAGCTGCCTGTGGCAAGGGGAAGGAAATGCCATACACTGACCTGGAAGAGACCACAGGGCCCAGGCACAGTCTGAACCCTTCCCTCATCCCGGCAGTTTTGCTAGCAGGAGTTCAACCCCAACGAACACAGCCCGGAGACCCCTGGGGCAAAAACAGCTTCCAATGAACAAGAGGTGCTTGCTGTGGAAAACCTATCCCAAGTGGGAGTAGCCAGGTCAACGAAATGCCACACACCCAGGTGTAAGAAACAACATTGCCCAGGCACGGTCCAAGCCCCTCACCTCGTCCCTGTGCTTTGGGGAGCCGGAGGGACACCCGAGGCCCACGGCCCTGAGACCCCTTTGCAAAAAGGCGGCTTCCCACGGAAACAGTTTTCCTGAGGTACAGACCCTCTCCCAAGTGGTTGTGGCAAGGTAAAGCAAATGCCCTCCACTTCTCTGGAAGAAACCACAGTGCCCAGCCATGTTCTAAGCCCTCCCATCCTCCCTGGGCTTCTGGCAGCAGGAGTGAAAAGAGAGGAGCAGAGCACTGGGACCCGTTTGACAAAAACCGGCTTCCCACGGGAAAGTCTTGCTCCACGTGCAGACATGCTCCCAGGTGCCTGTGGCAGGGGGAAGGAAATGCCATACACTGACCTGGAAGAGACCACAGGGCCCAGGCACAGTCTGAACCCTTCCCTCATCCCGGCAGTTTTGCTAGCAGGAGTTCAACCCCAACGAACACAGCCCGGAGACCCCTGGGGCAAAAACGGCTTCCGACGAACAAGAGGTAGTTGCTGTGGAAAACCTATCCCAATGGGAGTAGCCAGGTCAACGAAATGCCACACACCCAGGTGTAAGAAACAACATTGCCCAGGCACGGTCTAAGCCCCCCACCTCGTCCCTGAGCTTTGGGGAGCTGGAGGGAGAGCCGAGCCCCACGGCCCTGAGACCCCTTTGCAAAAAGTCGGCTTCCCACGGAAACAGTTTTCCTGAGGTGCACACCCTATCCCAAGTGGTTGTGGCAAGGTAAAGGAAATGCCCTCCACCTCTCTGGAAAAAACCACAGTGCCCAGCCATGTTCTAAGCCCTCCCATCCTCCCTGGGCTTCTGGCAGCAGGAGTGAAAAGAGAGGAGCAGAGCACTGGGACCCGTTTGACAAAAACCGGCTTCCCACGGGAAAGTCTTTCTCCACGTGCAGACATGCTCCCAGGTGCCTGTGGCAAGGGGAAGGAAATGCCATACACTGACCTGGAAGAGACCACAGGGCCCAGGCACAGTCTGAACCCTTCCCTCATCCCGGCGGTTTTGCTAGCAGGAGTTCAACCCCAACGAACACAGCCCGGAGACCCCTGGGGCAAAAACGGATTCCAACGAACAAGAGGTACTTGCTGTGGAAAACCTATCCCAAGTGGGAGTAGCCAGTTCAACGAAATGCCACACACCCAGGTGTAAGAAACAACATTGCCCAGGCACGGTCTAAGCCCCTCACCTCGTCCCTGTGCTTTGGGAAGCCGGAGGCACACCCGAGGCTCACGGCCCTGAGACCCCTTTGCAAAAAGCCGGCTTCCCACGGAAACAGTTTTCCTGAGGTGCACACCCTATCCCAAGTGGTTGTGGCAAGGTAATGCAAATGCCCTCCACTTCTCTGGAAGTAACCACAGTGCCCTGCCATGTTCTAAGCCCTCCCATCCTCCCTGGGCTTCTGGCACCAGGAGTGAAAAGAGAGGAGCAGGGCACTGGGACCCGTTTGACAAAAACCGGCTTCCCACGGGAAAGTCTTTCTCCACGTGCAGACATGCTCCCAGGTGCCTGTGGCAAGGGGAAGGAAATGCCATACACTGACCTGGAAGAGACTACAGGGCACAGGCACAGTCTGAACCCTTCCCTCATCCCGGCAGTTTTGCTAGCAGGAGTTCAACCCCAACGAACACAGCCCGGAGACCCCTGGAGCAAAAACGGCTTCCGACGAACAAGAGGTAGTTGCTGTGGAAAACCTATCCCAATGGGAGTAGCCAGGTCAACGAAATGCCACACACCCAGGTGTAAGAAACAACATTGCCCAGGCACGGTCTAAGCCCCCCACCTCGTCCATGAGCTTAGGGGAGCCGGAGGGAGAGCCGGCCCCACGGCCCTGAGACCCCTTTGCAAAAAGCCGGCTTCCCACGGAAACAGTTTTCCTGAGGTGCACACCCTATCCCAAGTGGTTGTGGCAAGGTAAAGCAAATGCCCTCCACCTCTCTGGAAAAAACCACAGTGCCCAGCCATGTGCTAAGCCCTCCCATCCTCCCTGGGCTTCTGGCAGCAGGAGTGAAAAGAGAGGAGCAGAGCACTGGGATCCGTTTGACAAAAACCGGATTCCCACGGGAAAGTCTTTCTCCACGTGCAGACATGCTCCCAGGTGCCTGTGGCAAGGGGAAGGAAATGCCATACACTGACCTGGAAGAGACCACAGGGCCCAGGCACAGTCTGAACCCTTCCCTCATCCCGGCGGTTTTGCTAGCAGGAGTTCAACCCCAACGAACACAGCCCGGAGACCCTGAGGCAAAAACGGCTTCATTCAAACAAGAGGTGCTTTCTGTGGAAAACCTATCCCCAGTGGGAGTAGCCAGGTCAACGAAATGCCACACACCCAGGTGTAAGAAACAACATTGCCCAGGCACGGTCTAAGCCCCCCACCTCGTCCCTGAGCTTTGGGGAGCTGGAGGGAGAGCCGAGCCCCACGGCCCTGAGACCCCTTTGCAAAAAGTCGGCTTCCCACGGAAACAGTTTTCCTGAGGTGCACACCCTATCCCAAGTGGTTGTGGCAAGGTAAAGCAAATGCCCTCCACCTCTCTGGAAAAAACCACAGTGCCCAGCCATGTTCTAAGCCCTCCCATCCTCCCTGGGCTTCTGGCAGCAGGAGTGAAAAGAGAGGAGCAGAGCACTGGGACCCGTTTGACAAAAACCGGCTTCCCACGGGAAAGTCTTTCTCCACGTGCAGACATGCTCCCAGGTGCCTGTGGCAAGGGGAAGGAAATGCCATACACTGACCTGGAAGAGACCACAGGGCCCAGGCACAGTCTGAACCCTTCCCTCATCCCGGCATTTTTGCTAGCAGGAGTTCAACCCCAACGAACACAGCCCGGAGACCTCTGGGGCAAAAACGGCTTCCGACGAACAAGAGGTGCTTGCTGTGGAAAACCTATCCCAAGTGGGAGTAGCCAGGTCAACGAAATGCCACACACCCAGGTGTAAGAAACAACATTGCCCAGGCACGGTCTAAGCCCCCCACCTCGTCCCTGAGCTTTGGGGAGCCGGAGGGAGAGCCGAGCCCCACGGCCCTGAGACCCCTTTGCAAAAAGCCGGCTTCCCACGGAAACAGTTTTCCTGAGGTGCACACCCTATCCCAAGTGGTTGTGGCAAGGTAAAGCAAATGCCCTCCACCTCTCTGGAAAAAACCACAGTGCCCAGCCATGTTCTAAGTCCTCACATCCTCCCTGAGCTTCTGGCAGCAGTAGGGAAAAGAGAGGAGCAGAGCACTGGGACCCGTTTGACAAAAACCGGCTTCCCACGGGAAAGTCTTTCTCCACGTGCAGACATGCTCCCAGGTGCCTGTGGCAAGGGGAAGGAAATGCCATACACTGACCTGGAAGAGACGACAGGGCCCAGGCACAGTCTGAACCCTTCCCTCATCCCGGCAGTTTTGCTAGCAGGAGTTCAACCCCAACGAACACAGCCCGGAGACCCCTGGGGCAAAAACGGCTTCCGACGAACAAGAGGTGCTTGCTGTGGAAAACCTATCCCAAGTGGGGGTAGCCAGGTCAACAAAATGCCACAAACCCAGGTGTAAGAAACAACATTGCCCAGGCACGGTCTAAGCCCCCCACCTCGTCCATGAGCTTAGGGGAGCCGGAGGGAGAGCCGGCCCCACGGCCCTGAGACCCCTTTGCAAAAAGCCGGCTTCCCACGGAAACAGTTTTCCTGAGGTGCACACCCTATCCCAAGTGGTTGTGGCAAGGTAAAGCAAATGCCCTCCACCTCTCTGGAAAAAACCACAGTGCCCAGCCATGTTCTAAGCCCTCCCATCCTCCCTGGGCTTCTGGCAGCAGGAGTGAAAAGAGAGGAGCAGAGCACTGGGACCCGTTTGACAAAAACCGGCTTCCCACGGGAAAGTCTTTCTCCACGTGCAGACATGCTCCCAGGTGCCTGTGGCAAGGGGAAGGAAATGCCATACACTGACCTGGAAGAGACCACAGGGCCCAGGCACAGTCTGAACCCTTCCCTCATCCCGGCGGTTTTGCTAGCAGGAGTTCAACCCCAACGAACACAGCCCTGAGACCCCTGGGGCAAAAACGGCTTCCAACGAACAAGAGGTACTTGCTGTGGAAAACCTATCCCAAGTGGGAGTAGCCAGGTCAACGAAATGCCACACACCCAGGTGTAAGAAACAACATTGCCCAGGCACGGTCTAAGCCCCTCACCTCGTCCCTGTGCTTTGGGAAGCCGGAGGCACACCCGAGGCCCACGGCCCTGAGACCCCTTTGCAAAAAGCCGGCTTCCCACGGAAACAGTTTTCCTGAGGTGCACACCCTATCCCAAGTGGTTGTGGCAAGGTAATGCAAATGCCCTCCACTTCTCTGGAAGTACCCACAGTGCCCTGCCATATTCTAAGCCCTCCCATCCTCCCTGGGCTTCTGGCAGCAGGAGTGAAAAGAGAGGAGCAGGGCACTGGGACCCGTTTGACAAAAACCGACTTCCCACGGGAAAGTCTTGCTCCACGTGCAGATATGCTCCCAGGTGCCTGTGGCAAGGGGAAGGAAATGCCATACACTGACCTGGAAGAGACTACAGGGCACAGGCACAGTCTGAACCCTTCCCTCATCCCGGCAGTTTTGGTAGCAGGAGTTCAACCCCAACGAACACAGCCCGGAGACCCTGAGGCAAAAACGGCTTCATTCAAACAAGAGGTGCTTTCTGTGGAAAACCTATCCCCAGTGGGAGTAGCCAGGTCAACGAAATGCCACACACCCAGGTGTAAGAAACAACATTGCCCAGGCACGGTCTAAGCCCCCCACCTCGTCCCTGAGCTTTGGGGAGCTGGAGGGAGAGCCGAGCCCCACGGCCCTGAGACCCCTTTGCAAAAAGTCGGCTTCCCACGGAAACAGTTTTCCTGAGGTGCACACCCTATCCCAAGTGGTTGTGGCAAGGTAAAGCAAATGCCCTCCACCTCTCTGGAAAAAACCACAGTGCCCAGCCATGTTCTAAGCCCTCCCATCCTCCCTGGGCTTCTGGCAGCAGGAGTGAAAAGAGAGGAGCAGAGCACTGGGACCCGTTTGACAAAAACCGGCTTCCCACGGGAAAGTCTTTCTCCACGTGCAGACATGCTCCCAGGTGCCTGTGGCAAGGGGAAGGAAATGCCATACACTGACCTGGAAGAGACCACAGGGCCCAGGCACAGTCTGAACCCTTCCCTCATCCCGGCGGTTTTGCTAGCAGGAGTTCAACCCCAACGAACACAGCCCGGAGACCCCTGGGGCAAAAACGGCTTCCAACGAACAAGAGGTACTTGCTGTGGAAAACCTATCCCAAGTGGGAGTAGCCAGTTCAACGAAATGCCACACACCCAGGTGTAAGAAACAACATTGCCCAGGCACGGTCTAAGCCCCTCACCTCGTCCCTGTGCTTTGGGAAGCCGGAGGCACACCCGAGGCTCACGGCCCTGAGACCCCTTTGCAAAAAGCCGGCTTCCCACGGAAACAGTTTTCCTGAGGTGCACACCCTATCCCAAGTGGTTGTGGCAAGGTAATGCAAATGCCCTCCACTTCTCTGGAAGTAACCACAGTGCCCTGCCATGTTCTAAGCCCTCCCATCCTCCCTGGGCTTCTGGCACCAGGAGTGAAAAGAGAGGAGCAGGGCACTGGGACCCGTTTGACAAAAACCGGCTTCCCACGGGAAAGTCTTTCTCCACGTGCAGACATGCTCCCAGGTGCCTGTGGCAAGGGGAAGGAAATGCCATACACTGACCTGGAAGAGACCACAGGGCACAGGCACAGTCTGAACCCTTCCCTCATCCCGGCAGTTTTGCTAGCAGGAGTTCAACCCCAACGAACACAGCCCGGAGACCCCTGGGGCAAAAACGGCTTCCGACGAACAAGAGGTAGTTGCTGTGGAAAACCTATCCCAATGGGAGTAGCCAGGTCAACGAAATGCCACACACCCAGGTGTAAGAAACAACATTGCCCCGGCACGGTCTAAGCCCCCCACCTCGTCCATGAGCTTAGGGGAGCCGGAGGGAGAGCCGGCCCCACGGCCCTGAGACCCCTTTGCAAAAAGGCGGCTTCCCACGGAAACAGTTTTCCTGAGGTGCACACCCTATCCCAAGTGGTTGTGGCAAGGTAAAGCAAATGCCCTCCACCTCTCTGGAAAAAACCACAGTGCCCAGCCATGTGCTAAGCCCTCCCATCCTCCCTGGGCTTCTGGCAGCAGGAGTGAAAAGAGAGGAGCAGAGCACTGGGATCCGTTTGACAAAAACCGGATTCCCACGGGAAAGTCTTTCTCCACGTGCAGACATGCTCCCAGGTGCCTGTGGCAAGGGGAAGGAAATGCCATACACTGACCTGGAAGAGACCACAGGGCCCAGGCACAGTCTGAACCCTTCCCTCATCCCGGCGGTTTTGCTAGCAGGAGTTCAACCCCAACGAACACAGCCCGGAGACCCTGAGGCAAAAACGGCTTCATTCAAACAAGAGGTGCTTTCTGTGGAAAACCTATCCCCAGTGGGAGTAGCCAGGTCAACGAAATGCCACACACCCAGGTGTAAGAAACAACATTGCCCAGGCACGGTCTAAGCCCCCCACCTCGTCCCTGAGCTTTGGGGAGCTGGAGGGAGAGCCGAGCCCCACGGCCCTGAGACCCCTTTGCAAAAAGTCGGCTTCCCACGGAAACAGTTTTCCTGAGGTGCACACCCTATCCCAAGTGGTTGTGGCAAGGTAAAGCAAATGCCCTCCACCTCTCTGGAAAAAACCACAGTGCCCAGCCATGTTCTAAGCCCTCCCATCCTCCCTGGGCTTCTGGCAGCAGGAGTGAAAAGAGAGGAGCAGAGCACTGGGACCCGTTTGACAAAAACCGGCTTCCCACGGGAAAGTCTTTCTCCACGTGCAGACATGCTCCCAGGTGCCTGTGGCAAGGGGAAGGAAATGCCATACACTGACCTGGAAGAGACCACAGGGCCCAGGCACAGTCTGAACCCTTCCCTCATCCCGGCGGTTTTGCTAGCAGGAGTTCAACCCCAACGAACACAGCCCGGAGACCCCTGGGGCAAAAACGGCTTCCAACGAACAAGAGGTACTTGCTGTGGAAAACCTATCCCAAGTGGGAGTAGCCAGTTCAACGAAATGCCACACACCCAGGTGTAAGAAACAACATTGCCCAGGCACGGTCTAAGCCCCTCACCTCGTCCCTGTGCTTTGGGAAGCCGGAGGCACACCCGAGGCTCACGGCCCTGAGACCCCTTTGCAAAAAGCCGGCTTCCCACGGAAACAGTTTTCCTGAGGTGCACACCCTATCCCAAGTGGTTGTGGGAAGGTAATGCAAATGCCCTCCACTTCTCTGGAAGTAACCACAGTGCCCTGCCATGTTCTAAGCCCTCCCATCCTCCCTGGGCTTCTGGCACCAGGAGTGAAAAGAGAGGAGCAGGGCACTGGGACCCGTTTGACAAAAACCGGCTTCCCACGGGAAAGTCTTTCTCCAAGTGCAGACATGCTCCCAGGTGCCTGTGGCAAGGGGAAGGAAATGCCATACACTGACCTGGAAGAGACTACAGGGCACAGGCACAGTCTGAACCCTTCCCTCATCCCGGCAGTTTTGCTAGCAGGAGTTCAACCCCAACGAACACAGCCCGGAGACCCCTGGGGCAAAAACGGCTTCCGACGAACAAGAGGTAGTTGCTGTGGAAAACCTATCCCAATGGGAGTAGCCAGGTCAACGAAATGCCACACACCCAGGTGTAAGAAACAACATTGCCCAGGCACGGTCTAAGCCCCCCACCTCGTCCATGAGCTTAGGGGAGCCGGAGGGAGAGCCGGCCCCACGGCCCTGAGACCCCTTTGCAAAAAGCCGGCTTCCCACGGAAACAGTTTTCCTGAGGTGCACACCCTATCCCAAGTGGTTGTGGCAAGGTAAAGCAAATGCCCTCCACCTCTCTGGAAAAAACCACAGTGCCCAGCCATGTTCTAAGCCCTCCCATCCTCCCTGGGCTTCTGGCAGCAGGAGTGAAAAGAGAGGAGCAGAGCACTGGGATCCGTTTGACAAAAACCGGCTTCCCACGGGAAAGTCTTTCTCCACGTGCAGACATGCTCCCAGGTGCCTGTGGCAAGGGGAAGGAAATGCCATACACTGACCTGGAAGAGACCACAGGGCCCAGGCACAGTCTGAACCCTTCCCTCATCCCGGCATTTTTGCTAGCAGGAGTTCAACCCCAACGAACACAGCCCGGAGACCTCTGGGGCAAAAACGGCTTCCGACGAACAAGAGGTGCTTGCTGTGGAAAACCTATCCCAAGTGGGAGTAGCCAGGTCAACGAAATGCCACACACCCAGGTGTAAGAAACAACATTGCCCAGGCACGGTCTAAGCCCCCCACCTCGTCCCTGAGCTTTGGGGAGCCGGAGGGAGAGCCGAGCCCCACGGCCCTGAGACCCCTTTGCAAAAAGCCGGCTTCCCACGGAAACAGTTTTCCTGAGGTGCACACCCTATCCCAAGTGGTTGTGGCAAGGTAAAGCAAATGCCCTCCACCTCTCTGGAAAAAACCACAGTGCCCAGCCATGTTCTAAGTCCTCACATCCTCCCTGAGCTTCTGGCAGCAGTAGGGAAAAGAGAGGAGCAGAGCACTGGGACCCGTTTGACAAAAACCGGCTTCCCACGGGAAAGTCTTTCTCCACGTGCAGACATGCTCCCAGGTGCCTGTGGCAAGGGGAAGGAAATGCCATACACTGACCTGGAAGAGACGACAGGGCCCAGGCACAGTCTGAACCCTTCCCTCATCCCGGCAGTTTTGCTAGCAGGAGTTCAACCCCAACGAACACAGCCCGGAGACCCCTGGGGCAAAAACGGCTTCCGACGAACAAGAGGTGCTTGCTGTGGAAAACCTATCCCAAGTGGGGGTAGCCAGGTCAACAAAATGCCACAAACCCAGGTGTAAGAAACAACATTGCCCAGGCACGGTCTAAGCCCCCCACCTCGTCCATGAGCTTAGGGGAGCCGGAGGGAGAGCCGGCCCCACGGCCCTGAGACCCCTTTGCAAAAAGCCGGCTTCCCACGGAAACAGTTTTCCTGAGGTGCACACCCTATCCCAAGTGGTTGTGGCAAGGTAAAGCAAATGCCCTCCACCTCTCTGGAAAAAACCACAGTGCCCAGCCATGTTCTAAGCCCTCCCATCCTCCCTGGGCTTCTGGCAGCAGGAGTGAAAAGAGAGGAGCAGAGCACTGGGACCCGTTTGACAAAAACCGGCTTCCCACGGGAAAGTCTTTCTCCACGTGCAGACATGCTCCCAGGTGCCTGTGGCAAGGGGAAGGAAATGCCATACACTGACCTGGAAGAGACCACAGGGCCCAGGCACAGTCTGAACCCTTCCCTCATCCCGGCGGTTTTGCTAGCAGGAGTTCAACCCCAACGAACACAGCCCGGAGACCCCTGGGGCAAAAACGGCTTCCAACGAACAAGAGGTACTTGCTGTGGAAAACCTATCCCAAGTGGGAGTAGCCAGGTCAACGAAATGCCACACACCCAGGTGTAAGAAACAACATTGCCCAGGCACGGTCTAAGCCCCTCACCTCGTCCCTGTGCTTTGGGAAGCCGGAGGCACACCCGAGGCCCACGGCCCTGAGACCCCTTTGCAAAAAGCCGGCTTCCCACGGAAACAGTTTTCCTGAGGTGCACACCCTATCCCAAGTGGTTGTGGGAAGGTAATGCAAATGCCCTCCACTTCTCTGGAAGTAACCACAGTGCCCTGCCATGTTCTAAGCCCTCCCATCCTCCCTGGGCTTCTGGCACCAGGAGTGAAAAGAGAGGAGCAGGGCACTGGGACCCGTTTGACAAAAACCGGCTTCCCACGGGAAAGTCTTTCTCCACGTGCAGACATGCTCCCAGGTGCCTGTGGCAAGGGGAAGGAAATGCCATACACTGAACTGGAAGAGACTACAGGGCACAGGCACAGTCTGAACCCTTCCCTCATCCCGGCAGTTTTGCTAGCAGGAGTTCAACCCCAACGAACACAGCCCGGAGACCCCTGGGGCAAAAACGGCTTCCGACGAACAAGAGGTAGTTGCTGTGGAAAACCTATCCCAATGGGAGTAGCCAGGTCAACGAAATGCCACACACCCAGGTGTAAGAAACAACATTGCCCAGGCACGGTCTAAGCCCCCCACCTCGTCCATGAGCTTAGGGGAGCCGGAGGGAGAGCCGGCCCCACGGCCCTGAGACCCCTTTGCAAAAAGCCGGCTTCCCACGGAAACAGTTTTCCTGAGGTGCACACCCTATCCCAAGTGGTTGTGGCAAGGTAAAGCAAATGCCCTCCACCTCTCTGGAAAAAACCACAGTGCCCAGCCATGTTCTAAGCCCTCCCATCCTCCCTGGGCTTCTGGCAGCAGGAGTGAAAAGAGAGGAGCAGAGCACTGGGATCCGTTTGACAAAAACCGGCTTCCCACGGGAAAGTCTTTCTCCACGTGCAGACATGCTCCCAGGTGCCTGTGGCAAGGGGAAGGAAATGCCATACACTGACCTGGAAGAGACCACAGGGCCCAGGCACAGTCTGAACCCTTCCCTCATCCCGGCATTTTTGCTAGCAGGAGTTCAACCCCAACGAACACAGCCCGGAGACCTCTGGGGCAAAAACGGCTTCCGACGAACAAGAGGTGCTTGCTGTGGAAAACCTATCCCAAGTGGGAGTAGCCAGGTCAACGAAATGCCACACACCCAGGTGTAAGAAACAACATTGCCCAGGCACGGTCTAAGCCCCCCACCTCGTCCCTGAGCTTTGGGGAGCCGGAGGGAGAGCCGAGCCCCACGGCCCTGAGACCCCTTTGCAAAAAGCCGGCTTCCCACGGAAACAGTTTTCCTGAGGTGCACACCCTATCCCAAGTGGTTGTGGCAAGGTAAAGCAAATGCCCTCCACCTCTCTGGAAAAAACCACAGTGCCCAGCCATGTTCTAAGTCCTCACATCCTCCCTGAGCTTCTGGCAGCAGTAGGGAAAAGAGAGGAGCAGAGCACTGGGACCCGTTTGACAAAAACCGGCTTCCCACGGGAAAGTCTTTCTCCACGTGCAGACATGCTCCCAGGTGCCTGTGGCAAGGGGAAGGAAATGCCATACACTGACCTGGAAGAGACCACAGGGCCCAGGCACAGTCTGAACCCTTCCCTCATCCCGGCAGTTTTGCTAGCAGGAGTTCAACCCCAACGAACACAGCCCGGAGACCCCTGGGGCAAAAACAGCTTCCAATGAACAAGAGGTGCTTGCTGTGGAAAACCTATCCCAAGTGGGAGTAGCCAGGTCAACGAAATGCCACACACCCAGGTGTAAGAAACAACATTGCCCAGGCACGGTCCAAGCCCCTCACCTCGTCCCTGTGCTTTGGGAAGCCGGAGGGACACCCGAGGCCCACGGCCCTGAGACCCCTTTGCAAAAAGCCGGCTTCCCACGGAAACAGTTTTCCTGAGGTGCACACCCTATCCCAAGTGGTTGTGGCAAGGTAAAGGAAATGCCCTCCACTTCTCTGGAAGAAACCACAGTGCCCAGCCATGTTCTAAGCCCTCCCATCCTCCCTGGGCTTCTGGCAGCAGGAGTGAAAAGAGAGGAGCAGAGCACTGGGACCCGTTTGACAAAAACCGGCTTCCCACGGGAAAGTCTTTCTCCACGTGCAGACATGCTCCCAGGTGCCTGTGGCAAGGGGAAGGAAATGCCATACACTGACCTGGAAGAGACCACAGGGCCCAGGCACAGTCTGAACCCTTCCCTCATCCCGGCAGTTTTGCTAGCAGGAGTTCAACCCCAACGAACACAGCCCGGAGACCCCTGGGGCAAAAACGGCTTCCGACGAACAAGAGGTAGTTGCTGTGGAAAACCTATCCCAATGGGAGTAGCCAGGTCAACGAAATGCCACACACCCAGGTGTAAGAAACAACATTGCCCAGGCACGGTCTAAGCCCCCCACCTCGTCCATGAGCTTAGGGGAGCCGGAGGGAGAGCCGGCCCCACGGCCCTGAGACCCCTTTGCAAAAAGCCGGCTTCCCACGGAAACAGTTTTCCTGAGGTGCACACCCTATCCCAAGTGGTTGTGGCAAGGTAAAGCAAATGCCCTCCACCTCTCTGGAAAAAACCACAGTGCCCAGCCATGTTCTAAGCCCTCCCATCCTCCCTGGGCTTCTGGCAGCAGGAGTGAAAAGAGAGGAGCAGAGCACTGGGACCCGTTTGACAAAAACCGGCTTCCCACGGGAAAGTCTTGCTCCACGTGCAGACATGCTCCCAGGTGCCTGTGGCAAGGGGAAGGAAATGCCATACACTGACCTGGAAGAGACCACAGGGCCCAGGCACAGTCTGAACCCTTCCCTCATCCCGGCGGTTTTGCTAGCAGGAGTTCAACCCCAACGAACACAGCCCGGAGACCCCTGGGGCAAAAACGGCTTCCAACGAACAAGAGGTACTTGCTGTGGAAAACCTATCCCAAGTGGGAGTAGCCAGGTCAACGAAATGCCACACACCCAGGTGTAAGAAACAACATTGCCCAGGCACGGTCTAAGCCCCTCACCTCGTCCCTGTGCTTTGGGAAGCTGGAGGGACACCCGAGGCCCACGGCCCTGAGACCCCTTTGCAAAAAGCCGGCTTCCCACGGAAACAGTTTTCCTGAGGTGCACACCCTATCCCAAGTGGTTGTGGCAAGGTAAAGGAAATGCCCTCCACTTCTCTGGAAGTAACCACAGTGCCCTGCCATGTTCTAAGCCCTCCCATCCTCCCTGGGCTTCTGGCACCAGGAGTGAAAAGAGAGGAGCAGGGCACTGGGACCCGTTTGACAAAAACCGGCTTCCCACGGGAAAGTCTTTCTCCACGTGCAGACATGCTCCCAGGTGCCTGTGGCAAGGGGAAGGAAATGCCATACACTGACCTGGAAGAGACTACAGGGCACAGGCACAGTCTGAACCCTTCCCTCATCCCGGCAGTTTTGCTAGCAGGAGTTCAACCCCAACGAACACAGCCCGGAGACCCCTGGGGCAAAAACGGCTTCCGACGAACAAGAGGTAGTTGCTGTGGAAAACCTATCCCAATGGGAGTAGCCAGGTCAACGAAATGCCACACACCCAGGTGTAAGAAACAACATTGCCCAGGCACGGTCTAAGCCCCCCACCTCGTCCATGAGCTTAGGGGAGCCGGAGGGAGAGCCGGCCCCACGGCCCTGAGACCCCTTTGCAAAAAGCCGGCTTCCCACGGAAACAGTTTTCCTGAGGTGCACACCCTATCCCAAGTGGTTGTGGCAAGGTAAAGCAAATGCCCTCCACCTCTCTGGAAAAAACCACAGTGCCCAGCCATGTTCTAAGCCCTCCCATCCTCCCTGGGCTTCTGGCAGCAGGAGTGAAAAGAGAGGAGCAGAGCACTGGGATCCGTTTGACAAAAACCGGCTTCCCACGGGAAAGTCTTTCTCCACGTGCAGACATGCTCCCAGGTGCCTGTGGCAAGGGGAAGGAAATGCCATACACTGACCTGGAAGAGACCACAGGGCCCAGGCACAGTCTGAACCCTTCCCTCATCCCGGCATTTTTGCTAGCAGGAGTTCAACCCCAACGAATACAGCCCGGAGACCTCTGGGGCAAAAACGGCTTCCGACGAACAAGAGGTGCTTGCTGTGGAAAACCTATCCCAAGTGGGAGTAGCCAGGTCAACGAAATGCCACACACCCAGGTGTAAGAAACAACATTGCCCAGGCACGGTCTAAGCCCCCCACCTCGTCCCTGAGCTTTGGGGAGCCGGAGGGAGAGCCGAGCCCCACGGCCCTGAGACCCCTTTGCAAAAAGCCGGCTTCCCACGGAAACAGTTTTCCTGAGGTGCACACCCTATCCCAAGTGGTTGTGGCAAGGTAAAGCAAATGCCCTCCACCTCTCTGGAAAAAACCACAGTGCCCAGCCATGTTCTAAGTCCTCACATCCTCCCTGAGCTTCTGGCAGCAGTAGGGAAAAGAGAGGAGCAGAGCACTGGGACCCGTTTGACAAAAACCGGCTTCCCACGGGAAAGTCTTTCTCCACGTGCAGACATGCTCCCAGGTGCCTGTGGCAAGGGGAAGGAAATGCCATACACTGACCTGGAAGAGACGACAGGGCCCAGGCACAGTCTGAACCCTTCCCTCATCCCGGCAGTTTTGCTAGCAGGAGTTCAACCCCAACGAACACAGCCCGGAGACCCCTGGGGCAAAAACGGCTTCCGACGAACAAGAGGTGCTTGCTGTGGAAAACCTATCCCAAGTGGGGGTAGTCAGGTCAACAAAATGCCACAAACCCAGGTGTAAGAAACAACATTGCCCAGGCACGGTCTAAGCCCCCCACCTCGTCCATGAGCTTAGGGGAGCCGGAGGGAGAGCCGGCCCCACGGCCCTGAGACCCCTTTGCAAAAAGCCGGCTTCCCACGGAAACAGTTTTCCTGAGGTGCACACCCTATCCCAAGTGGTTGTGGCAAGGTAAAGCAAATGCCCTCCACCTCTCTGGAAAAAACCACAGTGCCCAGCCATGTTCTAAGCCCTCCCATCCTCCCTGGGCTTCTGGCAGCAGGAGTGAAAAGAGAGGAGCAGAGCACTGGGACCCGTTTGACAAAAACCGGCTTCCCACGGGAAAGTCTTTCTCCACGTGCAGACATGCTCCCAGGTGCCTGTGGCAAGGGGAAGGAAATGCCATACACTGACCTGGAAGAGACCACAGGGCCCAGGCACAGTCTGAACCCTTCCCTCATCCCGGCGGTTTTGCTAGCAGGAGTTCAACCCCAACGAACACAGCCCGGAGACCCCTGGGGCAAAAACGGCTTCCAACGAACAAGAGGTACTTGCTGTGGAAAACCTATCCCAAGTGGGAGTAGCCAGGTCAACGAAATGCCACACACCCAGGTGTAAGAAACAACATTGCCCAGGCACGGTCTAAGCCCCTCACCTCGTCCCTGTGCTTTGGGAAGCCGGAGGCACACCCGAGGCCCACGGCCCTGAGACCCCTTTGCAAAAAGCCGGCTTCCCACGGAAACAGTTTTCCTGAGGTGCACACCCTATCCCAAGTGGTTGTGGCAAGGTAATGCAAATGCCCTCCACTTCTCTGGAAGTAACCACAGTGCCCTGCCATATTCTAAGCCCTCCCATCCTCCCTGGGCTTCTGGCAGCAGGAGTGAAAAGAGAGGAGCAGGGCACTGGGACCCGTTTGACAAAAACCGGCTTCCCACGGGAAAGTCTTGCTCCACGTGCAGATATGCTCCCAGGTGCCTGTGGCAAGGGGAAGGAAATGCCATACACTGACCTGGAAGAGACTACAGGGCACAGGCACAGTCTGAACCCTTCCCTCATCCCGGCAGTTTTGGTAGCAGGAGTTCAACCCCAACGAACACAGCCCGGAGACCTCTGGGGCAAAAACAGCTTCCAATGAACAAGAGGTGCTTGCTGTGGAATACCTATCCCAAGTGGGAGTAGCCAGGTCAACGAAATGCCACACACCCAGGTGTAAGAAACAGCATTGCCCAGGCACGGTCTAAGGCCCCCACCTCGTCCCTGAGCTTTGGGGAGCCGGAGGGAGAGCCGAGCCCCATGGCCCTGAGACCCCTTTGCAAAAAGCCGGCTTCCCACGGAAACAGTTTTCCTGAGGTGCACACCCTATCCCAAGTGGTTGTGGCAAGGTAAAGCAAATGCCCTCCACCTCTCTGGAAAAAACCACAGTGCCCAGCCATGTGCTAAGCCCTCCCATCCTCCCTGGGCTTCTGGCAGCAGGAGTGAAAAGAGAGGAGCAGAGCACTGGGATCCGTTTGACAAAAACCGGATTCCCACGGGAAAGTCTTTCTCCACGTGCAGACATGCTCCCAGGTGCCTGTGGCAAGGGGAAGGAAATGCCATACACTGACCTGGAAGAGACCACAGGGCCCAGGCACAGTCTGAACCCTTCCCTCATCCCGGCGGTTTTGCTAGCAGGAGTTCAACCCCAACGAACACAGCCCGGAGACCCTGAGGCAAAAACGGCTTCATTCAAACAAGAGGTGCTTTCTGTGGAAAACCTATCCCCAGTGGGAGTAGCCAGGTCAACGAAATGCCACACACCCAGGTGTAAGAAACAACATTGCCCAGGCACGGTCTAAGCCCCCCACCTCGTCCCTGAGCTTTGGGGAGCTGGAGGGAGAGCCGAGCCCCACGGCCCTGAGACCCCTTTGCAAAAAGTCGGCTTCCCACGGAAACAGTTTTCCTGAGGTGCACACCCTATCCCAAGTGGTTGTGGCAAGGTAAAGCAAATGCCCTCCACCTCTCTGGAAAAAACCACAGTGCCCAGCCATGTTCTAAGCCCTCCCATCCTCCCTGGGCTTCTGGCAGCAGGAGTGAAAAGAGAGGAGCAGAGCACTGGGACCCGTTTGACAAAAACCGGCTTCCCACGGGAAAGTCTTTCTCCACGTGCAGACATGCTCCCAGGTGCCTGTGGCAAGGGGAAGGAAATGCCATACACTGACCT
This sequence comes from Ursus americanus, assembly GCF_024610735.1. Lineage (NCBI taxonomy): Eukaryota > Metazoa > Chordata > Mammalia > Carnivora > Ursidae > Ursus > Ursus americanus. Next base: position 264,652 of record NW_028273696.1, on the reverse strand, counting down.
GGAAGAGACCACAGGGCCCAGGCACAGTCTGAACCCTTCCCTCATCCCGGCGGTTTTGCTAGCAGGAGTTCAACCCCAACGAACACAGCCCGGAGACCCCTGGGGCAAAAACGGCTTCCAACGAACAAGAGGTACTTGCTGTGGAAAACCTATCCCAAGTGGGAGTAGCCAGTTCAACGAAATGCCACACACCCAGGTGTAAGAAACAACATTGCCCAGGCACGGTCTAAGCCCCTCACCTCGTCCCTGTGCTTTGGGAAGCCGGAGGCACACCCGAGGCTCACGGCCCTGAGACCCCTTTGCAAAAAGCCGGCTTCCCACGGAAACAGTTTTCCTGAGGTGCACACCCTATCCCAAGTGGTTGTGGCAAGGTAATGCAAATGCCCTCCACTTCTCTGGAAGTAACCACAGTGCCCTGCCATGTTCTAAGCCCTCCCATCCTCCCTGGGCTTCTGGCACCAGGAGTGAAAAGAGAGGAGCAGGGCACTGGGACCCGTTTGACAAAAACCGGCTTCCCACGGGAAAGTCTTTCTCCACGTGCAGACATGCTCCCAGGTGCCTGTGGCAAGGGGAAGGAAATGCCATACACTGACCTGGAAGAGACTACAGGGCACAGGCACAGTCTGAACCCTTCCCTCATCCCGGCAGTTTTGCTAGCAGGAGTTCAACCCCAACGAACACAGCCCGGAGACCCCTGGGGCAAAAACGGCTTCCGACGAACAAGAGGTAGTTGCTGTGGAAAACCTATCCCAATGGGAGTAGCCAGGTCAACGAAATGCCACACACCCAGGTGTAAGAAACAACATTGCCCAGGCACGGTCTAAGCCCCCCACCTCGTCCATGAGCTTAGGGGAGCCGGAGGGAGAGCCGGCTCCACGGCGCTGAGACCCCTTTGCAAAAAGCCGGCTTCCCACGGAAACAGTTTTCCTGAGGTGCACACCCTATCCCAAGTGGTTGTGGCAAGGTAAAGCAAATGCCCTCCACCTCTCTGGAAAAAACCACAGTGCCCAGCCATGTTCTAAGCCCTCCCATCCTCCCTGGGCTTCTGGCAGCAGGAGTGAAAAGAGAGGAGCAGAGCACTGGGATCCGTTTGACAAAAACCGGCTTCCCACGGGAAAGTCTTTCTCCACGTGCAGACATGCTCCCAGGTGCCTGTGGCAAGGGGAAGGAAATGCCATACACTGACCTGGAAGAGACCACAGGGCCCAGGCACAGTCTGAACCCTTCCCTCATCCCGGCATTTTTGCTAGCAGGAGTTCAACCCCAACGAACACAGCCCGGAGACCTCTGGGGCAAAAACGGCTTCCGACGAACAAGAGGTGCTTGCTGTGGAAAACCTATCCCAAGTGGGAGTAGCCAGGTCAACGAAATGCCACACACCCAGGTGTAAGAAACAACATTGCCCAGGCACGGTCTAAGCCCCCCACCTCGTCCCTGAGCTTTGGGGAGCCGGAGGGAGAGCCGAGCCCCACGGCCCTGAGACCCCTTTGCAAAAAGCCGGCTTCCCACGGAAACAGTTTTCCTGAGGTGCACACCCTATCCCAAGTGGTTGTGGCAAGGTAAAGCAAATGCCCTCCACCTCTCTGGAAAAAACCACAGTGCCCAGCCATGTTCTAAGTCCTCACATCCTCCCTGAGCTTCTGGCAGCAGTAGGGAAAAGAGAGGAGCAGAGCACTGGGACCCGTTTGACAAAAACCGGCTTCCCACGGGAAAGTCTTTCTCCACGTGCAGACATGCTCCAGATGCCTGTGGCAAGGGGAAGGAAATGCCATACACTGACCTGGAAGAGACGACAGGGCCCAGGCACAGTCTGAACCCTTCCCTCATCCCGGCAGTTTTGCTAGCAGGAGTTCAACCCCAACGAACACAGCCCGGAGACCCCTGGGGCAAAAACGGCTTCCGACGAACAAGAGGTGCTTGCTGTGGAAAACCTATCCCAAGTGGGGGTAGCCAGGTCAACAAAATGCCACAAACCCAGGTGTAAGAAACAACATTGCCCAGGCACGGTCTAAGCCCCCCACCTCGTCCATGAGCTTAGGGGAGCCGGAGGGAGAGCCGGCCCCACGGCCCTGAGACCCCTTTGCAAAAAGCCGGCTTCCCACGGAAACAGTTTTCCTGAGGTGCACACCCTATCCCAAGTGGTTGTGGCAAGGTAAAGCAAATGCCCTCCACCTCTCTGGAAAAAACCACAGTGCCCAGCCATGTTCTAAGCCCTCCCATCCTCCCTGGGCTTCTGGCAGCAGGAGTGAAAAGAGAGGAGCAGAGCACTGGGACCCGTTTGACAAAAACCGGCTTCCCACGGGAAAGTCTTTCTCCACGTGCAGACATGCTCCCAGGTGCCTGTGGCAAGGGGAAGGAAATGCCATACACTGACCTGGAAGAGACCACAGGGCCCAGGCACAGTCTGAACCCTTCCCTCATCCCGGCGGTTTTGCTAGCAGGAGTTCAACCCCAACGAACACAGCCCGGAGACCCCTGGGGCAAAAACGGCTTCCAACGAACAAGAGGTACTTGCTGTGGAAAACCTATCCCAAGTGGGAGTAGCCAGGTCAACGAAATGCCACACACCCAGGTGTAAGAAACAACATTGCCCAGGCACGGTCTAAGCCCCTCACCTCGTCCCTGTGCTTTGGGAAGCCGGAGGCACACCCGAGGCCCACGGCCCTGAGACCCCTTTGCAAAAAGCCGGCTTCCCACGGAAACAGTTTTCCTGAGGTGCACACCCTATCCCAAGTGGTTGTGGCAAGGTAATGCAAATGCCCTCCACTTCTCTGGAAGTAACCACAGTGCCCTGCCATATTCTAAGCCCTCCCATCCTCCCTGGGCTTCTGGCAGCAGGAGTGAAAAGAGAGGAGCAGGGCACTGGGACCCGTTTGACAAAAACCGACTTCCCACGGGAAAGTCTTGCTCCACGTGCAGATATGCTCCCAGGTGCCTGTGGCAAGGGGAAGGAAATGCCATACACTGACCTGGAAGAGACTACAGGGCCCAGGCACAGTCTGAACCCTTCCCTCATCCCGGCAGTTTTGGTAGCAGGAGTTCAACCCCAACGAACACAGCCCGGAGACCTCTGGGGCAAAAACAGCTTCCAATGAACAAGAGGTGCTTGCTGTGGAATACCTATCCCAAGTGGGAGTAGCCAGGTCAACGAAATGCCACACACCCAGGTGTAAGAAACAGCATTGCCCAGGCACGGTCTAAGGCCCCCACCTCGTCCCTGAGCTTTGGGGAGCCGGAGGGAGAGCCGAGCCCCATGGCCCTGAGACCCCTTTGCAAAAAGCCGGCTTCCCACGGAAACAGTTTTCCTGAGGTGCACACCCTATCCCAAGTGGTTGTGGCAAGGTAAAGCAAATGCCCTCCACCTCTCTGGAAAAAACCACAGTGCCCAGCCATGTGCTAAGCCCTCCCATCCTCCCTGGGCTTCTGGCAGCAGGAGTGAAAAGAGAGGAGCAGAGCACTGGGATCCGTTTGACAAAAACCGGATTCCCACGGGAAAGTCTTTCTCCACGTGCAGACATGCTCCCAGGTGCCTGTGGCAAGGGGAAGGAAATGCCATACACTGACCTGGAAGAGACCACAGGGCCCAGGCACAGTCTGAACCCTTCCCTCATCCCGGCGGTTTTGCTAGCAGGAGTTCAACCCCAACGAACACAGCCCGGAGACCCTGAGGCAAAAACGGCTTCATTCAAACAAGAGGTGCTTTCTGTGGAAAACCTATCCCCAGTGGGAGTAGCCAGGTCAACGAAATGCCACACACCCAGGTGTAAGAAACAACATTGCCCAGGCACGGTCTAAGCCCCTCACCTCGTCCCTGTGCTTTGGGAAGCCGGAGGGACACCCGAGGCCCACGGCCCTGAGACCCCTTTGCAAAAAGCCGGCTTCCCACGGAAACAGTTTTCCTGAGGTGCACACCCTATCCCAAGTGGTTGTGGCAAGGTAAAGGAAATGCCCTCCACTTCTCTGGAAGAAACCACAGTGCCCAGCCATGTTCTAAGCCCTTCCATCCTCCCTGGGCTTCTGGCAGCAGGAGTGAAAAGAGAGGAGCAGAGCACTGGGACCCGTTTGACAAAAACCGGCTTCCCACGGGAAAGTCTTTCTCCACGTGCAGACATGCTCCCAGGTGCCTGTGGCAAGGGGAAGGAAATGCCATACACTGACCTGGAAGAGACCACAGGGCCCAGGCACAGTCTGAACCCTTCCCTCATCCCGGCAGTTTTGCTAGCAGGAGTTCAACCCCAACGAACACAGCCCGGAGACCCCTGGGGCAAAAACGGCTTCCGACGAACAAGAGGTAGTTGCTGTGGAAAACCTATCCCAATGGGAGTAGCCAGGTCAACGAAATGCCACACACCCAGGTGTAAGAAACAACATTGCCCAGGCACGGTCTAAGCCCCCCACCTCGTCCCTGAGCTTTGGGGAACTGGAGGGAGAGCCGGCCCCACGGCCCTGAGACCCCTTTGCAAAAAGCCGGCTTCCCACGGAAACAGTTTTCCTGAGGTGCACACCCTATCCCAAGTGGTTGTGGCAAGGTAAAGCAAATGCCCTCCACCTCTCTGGAAAAAACCACAGTGCCAGCCATGTTCTAAGCCCTCCCATCCTCCCTGGGCTTCTGGCAGCAGGAGTGAACAGAGAGGAGCAGAGCACTGGGATCCGTTTGACAAAAACCGGCTTCCCACGGGAAAGTCTTTCTCCACGTGCAGACATGCTCCCAGGTGCCTGTGGCAAGGGGAAGGAAATGCCATACACTGACCTGGAAGAGACCACAGGGCCCAGGCACAGTCTGAACCCTTCCCTCATCCCGGCATTTTTGCTAGCAGGAGTTCAACCCCAACGAACACAGCCCGGAGACCTCTGGGGCAAAAACGGCTTCCGACGAACAAGAGGTGCTTGCTGTGGAAAACCTATCCCAAGTGGGGGTAGCCAGGTCAACAAAATGCCACAAACCCAGGTGTAAGAAACAACATTGCCCAGGCACGGTCTAAGCCCCCCACCTCGTCCATGAGCTTAGGGGAGCCGGAGGGAGAGCCGGCCCCACGGCCCTGAGACCCCTTTGCAAAAAGCCGGCTTCCCACGGAAACAGTTTTCCTGAGGTGCACACCCTATCCCAAGTGGTTGTGGCAAGGTAAAGCAAATGCCCTCCACCTCTCTGGAAAAAACCACAGTGCCCAGCCATGTTCTAAGCCCTCCCATCCTCCCTGGGCTTCTGGCAGCAGGAGTGAAAAGAGAGGAGCAGAGCACTGGGACCCGTTTGACAAAAACCGGCTTCCCACGGGAAAGTCTTTCTCCACGTGCAGACATGCTCCCAGGTGCCTGTGGCAAGGGGAAGGAAATGCCATACACTGACCTGGAAGAGACCACAGGGCCCAGGCACAGTCTGAACCCTTCCCTCATCCCGGCGGTTTTGCTAGCAGGAGTTCAACCCCAACGAACACAGCCCGGAGACCCCTGGGGCAAAAACGGCTTCCAACGAACAAGAGGTACTTGCTGTGGAAAACCTATCCCAAGTGGGAGTAGCCAGGTCAACGAAATGCCACACACCCAGGTGTAAGAAACAACATTGCCCAGGCACGGTCTAAGCCCCTCACCTCGTCCCTGTGCTTTGGGAAGCCGGAGGCACACCCGAGGCCCACGGCCCTGAGACCCCTTTGCAAAAAGCCGGCTTCCCACGGAAACAGTTTTCCTGAGGTGCACACCCTATCCCAAGTGGTTGTGGCAAGGTAATGCAAATGCCCTCCACTTCTCTGGAAGTAACCACAGTGCCCTGCCATATTCTAAGCCCTCCCATCCTCCCTGGGCTTCTGGCAGCAGGAGTGAAAAGAGAGGAGCAGGGCACTGGGACCCGTTTGACAAAAACCGACTTCCCACGGGAAAGTCTTGCTCCACGTGCAGATATGCTCCCAGGTGCCTGTGGCAAGGGGAAGGAAATGCCATACACTGACCTGGAAGAGACTACAGGGCACAGGCACAGTCTGAACCCTTCCCTCATCCCGGCAGTTTTGGTAGCAGGAGTTCAACCCCAACGAACACAGCCCGGAGACCTCTGGGGCAAAAACAGCTTCCAATGAACAAGAGGTGCTTGCTGTGGAATACCTATCCCAAGTGGGAGTAGCCAGGTCAACGAAATGCCACACACCAAGGTGTAAGAAACAGCATTGCCCAGGCACGGTCTAAGGCCCCCACCTCGTCCCTGAGCTTTGGGGAGCCGGAGGGAGAGCCGAGCCCCATGGCCCTGAGACCCCTTTGCAAAAAGCCGGCTTCCCACGGAAACAGTTTTCCTGAGGTGCACACCCTATCCCAAGTGGTTGTGGCAAGGTAAAGGAAATGCCCTCCACTTCTCTGGAAGAAACCACAGTGCCCAGCCATGTTCTAAGCCCTTCCATCCTCCCTGGGCTTCTGGCAGCAGGAGTGAAAAGAGAGGAGCAGAGCACTGGGACCCGTTTGACAAAAACCGGCTTCCCACGGGAAAGTCTTTCTCCACGTGCAGACATGCTCCCAGGTGCCTGTGGCAAGGGGAAGGAAATGCCATACACTGACCTGGAAGAGACCACAGGGCCCAGGCACAGTCTGAACCCTTCCCTCATCCCGGCAGTTTTGCTAGCAGGAGTTCAACCCCAACGAACACAGCCCGGAGACCCCTGGGGCAAAAACGGCTTCCGACGAACAAGAGGTAGTTGCTGTGGAAAACCTATCCCAATGGGAGTAGCCAGGTCAACGAAATGCCACACACCCAGGTGTAAGAAACAACATTGCCCAGGCACGGTCTAAGCCCCCCACCTCGTCCCTGAGCTTTGGGGAGCTGGAGGGAGAGCCGGCCCCACGGCCCTGAGACCCCTTTGCAAAAAGCCGGCTTCCCACGGAAACAGTTTTCCTGAGGTGCACACCCTATCCCAAGTGGTTGTGGCAAGGTAAAGCAAATGCCCTCCACCTCTCTGGAAAAAACCACAGTGCCCAGCCATGTTCTAAGCCCTCCCATCCTCCCTGGGCTTCTGGCAGCAGGAGTGAAAAGAGAGGAGCAGAGCACTGGGATCCGTTTGACAAAAACCGGCTTCCCACGGGAAAGTCTTTCTCCACGTGCAGACATGCTCCCAGGTGCCTGTGGCAAGGGGAAGGAAATGCCATACACTGACCTGGAAGAGACCACAGGGCCCAGGCACAGTCTGAACCCTTCCCTCATCCCGGCATTTTTGCTAGCAGGAGTTCAACCCCAACGAACACAGCCCGGAGACCTCTGGGGCAAAAACGGCTTCCGACGAACAAGAGGTGCTTGCTGTGGAAAACCTATCCCAAGTGGGAGTAGCCAGGTCAACGAAATGCCACACACCCAGGTGTAAGAAACAACATTGCCCAGGCACGGTCTAAGCCCCCCACCTCGTCCCTGAGCTTTGGGGAGCCGGAGGGAGAGCCGAGCCCCACGGCCCTGAGACCCCTTTGCAAAAAGCCGGCTTCCCACGGAAACAGTTTTCCTGAGGTGCACACCCTATCCCAAGTGGTTGTGGCAAGGTAAAGCACATGCCCTCCACCTCTCTGGAAAAAACCACAGTGCCCAGCCATGTTCTAAGTCCTCACATCCTCCCTGAGCTTCTGGCAGCAGTAGGGAAAAGAGAGGAGCAGAGCACTGGGACCCGTTTGACAAAAACCGGCTTCCCACGGGAAAGTCTTTCTCCACGTGCAGACATGCTCCCAGGTGCCTGTGGCAAGGGGAAGGAAATGCCATACACTGACCTGGAAGAGACGACAGGGCCCAGGCACAGTCTGAACCCTTCCCTCATCCCGGCAGTTTTGCTAGCAGGAGTTCAACCCCAACGAACACAGCCCGGAGACCCCTGGGGCAAAAACGGCTTCCGACGAACAAGAGGTGCTTGCTGTGGAAAACCTATCCCAAGTGGGGGTAGCCAGGTCAACAAAATGCCACAAACCCAGGTGTAAGAAACAACATTGCCCAGGCACGGTCTAAGCCCCCCACCTCGTCCATGAGCTTAGGGGAGCCGGAGGGAGAGCCGGCCCCACGGCCCTGAGACCCCTTTGCAAAAAGCCGGCTTCCCACGGAAACAGTTTTCCTGAGGTGCACACCCTATCCCAAGTGGTTGTGGCAAGGTAAAGCAAATGCCCTCCACCTCTCTGAAAAAAACCACAGTGCCCAGCCATGTTCTAAGCCCTCCCATCCTCCCTGGGCTTCTGGCAGCAGGAGTGAAAAGAGAGGAGCAGAGCACTGGGACCCGTTTGACAAAAACCGGCTTCCCACGGGAAAGTCTTTCTCCACGTGCAGACATGCTCCCAGGTGCCTGTGGCAAGGGGAAGGAAATGCCATACACTGACCTGGAAGAGACCACAGGGCCCAGGCACAGTCTGAACCCTTCCCTCATCCCGGCGGTTTTGCTAGCAGGAGTTCAACCCCAACGAACACAGCCCGGAGACCCCTGGGGCAAAAACGGCTTCCAACGAACAAGAGGTACTTGCTGTGGAAAACCTATCCCAAGTGGGAGTAGCCAGGTCAACGAAATGCCACACACCCAGGTGTAAGAAACAACATTGCCCAGGCACGGTCTAAGCCCCTCACCTCGTCCCTGTGCTTTGGGAAGCCGGAGGCACACCCGAGGCCCACGGCCCTGAGACCCCTTTGCAAAAAGCCGGCTTCCCACGGAAACAGTTTTCCTGAGGTGCACACCCTATCCCAAGTGGTTGTGGCAAGGTAATGCAAATGCCCTCCACTTCTCTGGAAGTAACCACAGTGCCCTGCCATATTCTAAGCCCTCCCATCCTCCCTGGGCTTCTGGCAGCAGGAGTGAAAAGAGAGGAGCAGGGCACTGGGACCCGTTTGACAAAAACCGACTTCCCACGGGAAAGTCTTGCTCCACGTGCAGATATGCTCCCAGGTGCCTGTGGCAAGGGGAAGGAAATGCCATACACTGACCTGGAAGAGACTACAGGGCACAGGCACAGTCTGAACCCTTCCCTCATCCCGGCAGTTTTGGTAGCAGGAGTTCAACCCCAACGAACACAGCCCGGAGACCTCTGGGGCAAAAACAGCTTCCAATGAACAAGAGGTGCTTGCTGTGGAATACCTATCCCAAGTGGGAGTAGCCAGGTCAACGAAATGCCACACACCCAGGTGTAAGAAACAGCATTGCCCAGGCACGGTCTAAGGCCCCCACCTCGTCCCTGAGCTTTGGGGAGCCGGAGGGAGAGCCGAGCCCCATGGCCCTGAGACCCCTTTGCAAAAAGCCGGCTTCCCACGGAAACAGTTTTCCTGAGGTGCACACCCTATCCCAAGTGGTTGTGGCAAGGTAAAGCAAATGCCCTCCACCTCTCTGGAAAAAACCACAGTGCCCAGCCATGTGCTAAGCCCTCCCATCCTCCCTGGGCTTCTGGCAGCAGGAGTGAAAAGAGAGGAGCAGAGCACTGGGATCCGTTTGACAAAAACCGGCTTCCCACGGGAAAGTCTTTCTCCACGTGCAGACATGCTCCCAGGTGCCTGTGGCAAGGGGAAGGAAATGCCATACACTGACCTGGAAGAGACCACAGGGCCCAGGCACAGTCTGAACCCTTCCCTCATCCCGGCAGTTTTGCTAGCAGGAGTTCAACCCCAACGAACACAGCCCGGAGACCCCTGGGGCAAAAACAGCTTCCAATGAAAAAGAGGTGCTTGCTGTGGAAAACCTATCCCAAGTGGGAGTAGCCAGGTCAACGAAATGCCACACACCCAGGTGTAAGAAACAACATTGCCCAGGCTCTGTCTAAGCCCCTCACCTCGTCCCTGTGCTTTGGGGAGCCTGAGGGCAGCCGAGCCCCATGGCCGTGAGACCCCTTTGCAAAAAGCCGGCTTCCCACGGAAACAGTTTTCCTGCGGTACAGACCCTATCCCAAGTGGTTGTGGCAAGGTAAAGCAAATGCCCTCCACTTCTCTGGAAGAAACCACAGTGCCCAGCCATGTTCTAAGCCCTCCCATCCTCCCTGGGCTTCTGGCAGCAGGAGTGAAAAGAGAGGAGCAGAGCACTGGGACCCGTTTGACAAAAACCGGCTTCCCACGGGAAAGTCTTTCTCCACGTGCAGACATGCTCCCAGGTGCCTGTGGCAAGGGGAAGGAAATGCCATACACTGACCTGGAAGAGACCACAGGGCCCAGGCACAGTCTGAACCCTTCCCTCATCCCGGCAGTTTTGCTAGCAGGAGTTCAACCCCAACGAACACAGCCCGGAGACCCCTGGGGCAAAAACGGCTTCCGACGAACAAGAGGTAGTTGCTGTGGAAAACCTATCCCAATGGGAGTAGCCAGGTCAACGAAATGCCACACACCCAGGTGTAAGAAACAACATTGCCCAGGCACGGTCTAAGCCCCCCACCTCGTCCCTGAGCTTTGGGGAGCTGGAGGGAGAGCCGAGCCTCACGGCCCTGAGACCCCTTTGAAAAAGCCGGCTTCCCACGGATACAGTTTTCCTGAGGTGCAGACCCTATCCCAAGTGGTTGTGGCAAGGTAAAGCAAATGCCCTCCACCTCTCTGGAAAAAACCACAGTGCCCAGCCATGTTCTAAGCCCTCCCATCCTCCCTGGGCTTCTGGCAGCAGGAGTGAAAAGAGAGGAGCAGAGCACTGGGACCCGTTTGACAAAAACCGGCTTCCCACGGGAAAGTCTTTCTCCACGTGCAGACATGCTCCCAGGTGCCTGTGGCAAGGGGAAGGAAATGCCATACACTGACCTGGAAGAGACCACAGGGCCCAGGCACAGTCTGAACCCTTCCCTCATCCCGGCGGTTTTGCTAGCAGGTGTTCAACCCCAACGAACACAGCCCGGAGACCCCTGGGGCAAAAATGGCTTCCAACGAACAAGAGGTACTTGCTGTGGAAAACCTATCCCAAGTGGGAGTAGCCAGGTCAACGAAATGCCACACACCCAGGTGTAAGAAACAACATTGCCCAGGCACGGTCTAAGCCCCTCACCTCGTCCCTGTGCTTTGGGAAGCCGGAGGCACACCCGAGGCCCACGGCCCTGAGACCCCTTTGCAAAAAGCCGGCTTCCCACGGAAACAGTTTTCCTGAGGTGCACACCCTATCCCAAGTGGTTGTGGCAAGGTAATGCAAATGCCCTCCACTTCTCTGGAAGGAACCACAGTGCCCTGCCATGTTCTAAGCCCTCCCATCCTCCCTGGGCTTCTGGCACCAGGAGTGAAAAGAGAGGAGCAGGGCACTGGGACCCGTTTGACAAAAACCGGCTTCCCACGGGAAAGTCTTGCTCCACGTGCAGATATGCTCCCAGGTGCCTGTGGCAAGGGGAAGGAAATGCCATACACTGACCTGGAAGAGACTACAGGGCACAGGCACAGTCTGAACCCTTCCCTCATCCCGGCAGTTTTGGTAGCAGGAGTTCAACCCCAACGAACACAGCCCGGAGACCTCTGGGGCAAAAACAGCTTCCAATGAACAAGAGGTGCTTGCTGTGGAATACCTATCCCAAGTGGGAGTAGCCAGGTCAACGAAATGCCACACACCCAGGTGTAAGAAACAGCATTGCCCAGGCACGGTCTAAGGCCCCCTCCTCGTCCCTGAGCTTTGGGGAACCGGAGGGAGAGCCGAGCCCCATGGCCCTGAGACCCCTTTGCAAAAAGCCGGCTTCCCACGGAAACAGTTTTCCTGAGGTGCACACCCTATCCCAAGTGGTTGTGGCAAGGTAAAGCAAATGCCCTCCACCTCTCTGGAAAAAACCACAGTGCCCAGCCATGTTCTAAGTCCTCACATCCTCCCTGAGCTTCTGGCAGCAGTAGGGAAAAGAGAGGAGCAGAGCACTGGGACCCGTTTGACAAAAACCGGCTTCCCACGGGAAAGTCTTTCTCCACCTGCAGACATGCTCCCAGGTGCCTGTGGCAAGGGGAAGGAAATGCCATACACTGACCTGGAAGAGACGACAGGGCCCAGGCACAGTCTGAACCCTTCCCTCATCCCGGCAGTTTTGCTAGCAGGAGTTCAACCCCAACGAACACAGCCCGGAGACCCCTGGGGCAAAAACGGCTTCCGACGAACAAGAGGTGCTTTCTGTGGAAAACCTATCCCAAGTGGGGGTAGCCAGGTCAACAAAATGCCACAAACCCAGGTGTAAGAAACAACATTGCCCAGGCACGGTCTAAGCCCCCCACCTCGTCCATGAGCTTACGGGAGCCGGAGGGAGAGCCGGCCCCACGGCCCTGAGACCCCTTTGCAAAAAGCCGGCTTCCCACGGAAACAGTTTTCCTGAGGTGCACACCCTATCCCAAGTGGTTGTGGCAAGGTAAAGCAAATGCCCTCCACCTCTCTGGAAAAAACCACAGTGCCCAGCCATGTTCTAAGCCCTCCCATCCTCCCTGGGCTTCTGGCAGCAGGAGTGAAAAGAGAGGAGCAGAGCACTGGGACCCGTTTGACAAAAACCGGCTTCCCACGGGAAAGTCTTTCTCCACGTGCAGACATGCTCCCAGGTGCCTGTGGCAAGGGGAAGGAAATGCCATACACTGACCTGGAAGAGACCACAGGGCCCAGGCACAGTCTGAACCCTTCCCTCATCCCGGCGGTTTTGCTAGCAGGAGTTCAACCCCAACGAACACAGCCCGGAGACCCCTGGGGCAAAAACGGCTTCCAACGAACAAGAGGTACTTGCTGTGGAAAACCTATCCCAAGTGGGAGTAGCCAGGTCAACGAAATGCCACACACCCAGGTGTAAGAAACAACATTGCCCAGGCACGGTCTAAGCCCCTCACCTCGTCCCTGTGCTTTGGGAAGCCGGAGGCACACCCGAGGCCCACGGCCCTGAGACCCCTTTGCAAAAAGCCGGCTTCCCACGGAAACAGTTTTCCTGAGGTGCACACCCTATCCCAAGTGGTTGTGGCAAGGTAATGCAAATGCCCTCCACTTCTCTGGAAGTAACCACAGTGCCCTGCCATATTCTAAGCCCTCCCATCCTCCCTGGGCTTCTGGCAGCAGGAGTGAAAAGAGAGGAGCAGGGCACTGGGACCCGTTTCACAAAAACCGACTTCCCACGGGAAAGTCTTGCTCCACGTGCAGATATGCTCCCAGGTGCCTGTGGCAAGGGGAAGGAAATGCCATACACTGACCTGGAAGAGACTACAGGGCACAGGCACAGTCTGAACCCTTCCCTCATCCCGGCAGTTTTGGTAGCAGGAGTTCAACCCCAACGAACACAGCCCGGTGACCTCTGGGGCAAAAACAGCTTCCAATGAACAAGAGGTGCTTGCTGTGGAATACCTATCCCAAGTGGGAGTAGCCAGGTCAACGAAATGCCACACACCCAGGTGTAAGAAACAGCATTGCCCAGGCACGGTCTAAGGCCCCCACCTCGTCCCTGAGCTTTGGGGAGCCGGAGGGAGAGCCGAGCCCCATGGCCCTGAGACCCCTTTGCAAAAAGCCGGCTTCCCACGGAAACAGTTTTCCTGAGGTGCACACCCTATCCCAAGTGGTTGTGGCAAGGTAAAGCAAATGCCCTCCACTTCTCTGGAAGAAACCACAGTGCCCAGCCATGTTCTAAGCCCTCCCATCCTCCCTGGGCTTCTGGCAGCAGGAGTGAAAAGAGAGGAGCAGAGCACTGGGACCCGTTTGACAAAAACCGGCTTCCCACGGGAAAGTCTTGCTCCACGTGCAGACATGCTCCCAGGTGCCTGTGGCAGGGGGAAGGAAATGCCATACACTGACCTGGAAGAGACCACAGGGCCCAGGCACAGTCTGAACCCTTCCCTCATCCCGGCAGTTTTGCTAGCAGGAGTTCAACCCCAACGAACACAGCCCGGAGACCCCTGGGGCAAAAACGGCTTCCGACGAACAAGAGGTAGTTGCTGTGGAAAACCTATCCCAATGGGAGTAGCCAGGTCAACGAAATGCCACACACCCAGGTGTAAGAAACAACATTGCCCAGGCACGGTCTAAGCCCCCCACCTCGTCCCTGAGCTTTGGGGAGCTGGAGGGAGAGCCGAGCCTCACGGCCCTGAGACCCCTTTGAAAAAGCCGGCTTCCCACGGAAACAGTTTTCCTGAGGTGCACACCCTATCCCAAGTGGTTGTGGCAAGGTAAAGCAAATGCCCTCCACCTCTCTGGAAAAAACCACAGTGCCCAGCCATGTTCTAAGCCCTCCCATCCTCCCTGGGCTTCTGGCAGCAGGAGTGAAAAGAGAGGAGCAGAGCACTGGGACCCGTTTGACAAAAACCGGATTCCCACGGGAAAGTCTTTCTCCACGTGCAGACATGCTCCCAGGTGCCTGTGGCAAGGGGAAGGAAATGCCATACACTGACCTGGAAGAGACCACAGGGCCCAGGCACAGTCTGAACCCTTCCCTCATCCCGGCGGTTTTGCTAGCAGGTGTTCAACCCCAACGAACACAGCCCGGAGACCCCTGGGGCAAAAATGGCTTCCAACGAACAAGAGGTACTTGCTGTGGAAAACCTATCCCAAGTGGGAGTAGCCAGGTCAACGAAATGCCACACACCCAGGTGTAAGAAACAACATTGCCCAGGCACGGTCTAAGCCCCTCACCTCGTCCCTGTGCTTTGGGAAGCCGGAGGCACACCCGAGGCCCACGGCCCTGAGACCCCTTTGCAAAAAGCCGGCTTCCCACGGAAACAGTTTTCCTGAGGTGCACACCCTATCCCAAGTGGTTGTGGCAAGGTAATGCAAATGCCCTCCACTTCTCTGGAAGGAACCACAGTGCCCTGCCATGTTCTAAGCCCTCCCATCCTCCCTGGGCTTCTGGCACCAGGAGTGAAAAGAGAGGAGCAGGGCACTGGGACCCGTTTGACAAAAACCGGCTTCCCACGGGAAAGTCTTGCTCCACGTGCAGATATGCTCCCAGGTGCCTGTGGCAAGGGGAAGGAAATGCCATACACTGACCTGGAAGAGACTACAGGGCACAGGCACAGTCTGAACCCTTCCCTCATCCCGGCAGTTTTGGTAGCAGGAGTTCAACCCCAACGAACACAGCCCGGAGACCCCTGGGGCAAAAACAGCTTCCAATGAACAAGAGGTGCTTGCTGTGGAATACCTATCCCAAGTGGGAGTAGCCAGGTCAACGAAATGCCACACACCCAGGTGTAAGAAACAGCATTGCCCAGGCACGGTCTAAGGCCCCCACCTCGTCCCTGAGCTTTGGGGAGCCGGAGGGAGAGCCGAGCCCCATGGCCCTGAGACCCCTTTGCAAAAAGCCGGCTTCCCACGGAAACAGTTTTCCTGAGGTGCACACACTATCCCAAGTGGTTGTGGCAAGGTAAAGCAAATGCCCTCCACCTCTCTGGAAAAAACCACAGTGGCCAGCCATGTTCTAAGCCCTCCCATCCTCCCTGGGCTTCTGGCAGCAGGAGTGAAAAGAGAGGAGCAGAGCACTGGGATCCGTTTGACAAAAACCGGATTCCCACGGGAAAGTCTTGCTCCACGTGCAGACATGCTCCCAGGTGCCTGTGGCAAGGGGAAGGAAATGCCATACACTGACCTGGAAGAGACCACAGGGCCCAGGCACAGTCTGAACACTTCCCTCATCCCGGCAGTTTTGCTAGCAGGAGTTCAACCCCAACGAACACAGCCCGGAGACCCCTTGGGCAAAAACGGCTTCCGACGAACAAGAGGTGTTTGCTGTGGAAAACCTATCCCAAGTGGGGGTAGCCAGGTCAACAAAATGCCACACACCCAGGTGTAAGAAACAACATTGCCCAGGCACGGTCTAAGCCCCCCACCTCGTCCCTGTGCTTTGGGGACCCTGAAGGCAGCCGAGCCCCACGGCCCTGAGCCCCTTTGCAAAAAGGCGGCTTCCCACGGAAACAGTTTTCCTGAGGTACAGACCCTCTCCCAAGTGGTTGGGGCAAGGTAAAGCAAATGCCCTCCACTTCTCTGGAAGAAACCACAGTGCCCAGCCATGTTCTAAGCCCTCCCATCCTCCCTGGGCTTCTGGCAGCAGGAGTGAAAAGAGAGGAGCAGAGCACTGGGACCCGTTTGACAAAAACCGGCTTCCCACAGGAAAGTCTTGCTCCACGTGCAGACATGCTCCCAGGTGCCTGTGGCAAGGGGAAGGAAATGCCATACACTGACCTGGAAGAGAGCACAGGGCCCAGGCACAGTCTGAACCCTTCCCTCATCCCGGCGGTTTTGCTAGCAGGAGTACAACCCGAACGAACACAGCCTGGAGACCCCTGGGGCAAAAACGGTTTCCGACGAACAAGAGGTACTTGCTGTGGAAAACCTATCCCAAGTGGGAGTAGCCAGGTCAACGATGTGCCACACACCCAGGTGTAAGAAACAATATTGCCCTGGCACGGTCTAAGCCCCCCACCTCGTCCGTGAGCTTTGGGGAGCCGGAGGGAGATCCGAGCCCCACGGCCCTGAGACCCCTTTGCAAAATGCCGGCTTCCCACGGAAACAGTTTTCCTGAGGTGCACACCCTATCCCAAGTGGTTGTGGCAAGGTAAGGCAAATGCCCTCCACCTCTCTGGAAAAAACCACAGTGCCCAGCCATGTTCTAAGCCCTCCCATCCTCCCTGGGCTTCTGGCAGCAGGAGTGAAAAGAGAGGAGCAGAGCACTGGGACCCGTTTGACAAAAACCGGCTTCCCACGGGAAAGTCTTTCTCCACGTGCAGACATGCTCCCAGGTGCCTGTGGCAAGGGGAAGGAAATGCCATACACTGACCTGGAAGATACCACAGGGCCCAGGCACAGTCTGAACCCTTCCCTCATCCCGGCAGTTTTGCTAGCAGGAGTTCAACCCCAACGAACACAGCCCGGAGACCCTGAGGCAAAAACGGCTTCAGTCGAACAAGAGGTGCTTGCTATGGAAAACCTATCCCAAGTGGGTTTAGCCAGGTCAACGAAATGCCACACACCCAGGTGTAAGAAACAACATTGCCCAGGCACGATCTAAGCCCCCCACCTCTTCCCTGAGCTTTGGGGAGCCGGAGGGAGAGCCGAGCCCCACGGCCCTGAGACCCCTTTGCAAAAAGCCGGCTTCCCACGGAAACAGTTTTCCTGAGGTGCACACCCTATCCCAAGTGGTTGTGGCAAGGTAAAGCAAATGCCCTCCACCTCTCTGGAAAAAACCACAGTGCCCAGCCATGTTCTAAGCCCTCTCATCCCCCCTGGGCTTCTGGCGGCAGGAGTGAAAAGAGAGGAGCAGAGCACTGGGACCCGTTTGACAAAAACCGGCTTCCCACGGGAAAGTCTTTCTCCACGTGCAGACATGCTCCCAGGTGCCTGTGGCAAGGGGAAGGAAATGCCATACACTGACCTGGAAGAGACCACAGGGCCCAGGCACAGTCTGAACCCTTCCCTCATCCCGGCGGTTTTGCTAGCAGGAGTTCAACCCCAACGAACACAGCCCGGAGACCCCTGGGGCAAAAACCGCTTCCGACGAACAAGAGGTGCTTGCTGTGGAAAACCTATCCCAAGTGGGAGTAGCCAGGTCAACGAAATGCCACAAACCCAGGTGTAAGAAACAACATTGCCCAGGCACGGTCTAAGCCCCTCACCTCGTCCCTGTGCTTTGGGGAGCCTGAGGGACAGCCGAGCCCCACGGCCCTGAGAACCCTTTGCAAAAAGCCGGCCTCCCACGGGAACAGTTTTCCTGAGGTGCACACCCTATCTGAAGTGGCTGTGGCAAGGTAATGCAAATGCCCTGCACTTCTCTGGAAGAAACCACAGTGCCCAGCCATGTTCTAAGCCCTCCCATCCTCCCTGGGCTTCTGGCAGCAGGAGTGAAAAGAGAGGAACAGGGCACTGGGACCCGTTTGACAAAAACCGGCTTCCCACGGGAAAGTCTTGCTCCACGTGCAGACATGCTCCCAGGTGCCTGTGGCAAGGGGAAGGAAATGCCATACACTGACCTGGAAGAGACCACAGGGCCCAGGCACAGTCTGAACCCTTCCCTCATCAGGGCAGTTTTGCTAGCAGGAGTTCAACCCCAACGAACACAGCCCGGAGACCCTGAGGCAAAAACGGCTTCAGTCGAACAAGAGGTGCTTGCTGTGGAAAACCTATCCCAAGTGGGAGTAGCCAGGTCAACGAAATGCCACACACCCAGGTGTAAGAAACAACATTGCCCAGGCACGGTCTAAGCCCCTCACCTCGTCCCTGTGCTTTGGGGAGCCGGAGGGGCAGCCGAGGCCCACGGCCCTGAGACCCCTTTGCAAAAAGGCGGCTTCCCACAGAAACAGTGTTCCTGAGGTACAGACCCTCTCCCAAGTGGTTGTGGCAAGGTAAAGCAAATGCCCTCCACTTCTCTGGAAGAAACCACAGTGCCCAGCCATGTTCTAAGCCCTCCCATCCTCCCTGGGCTTCTGGCAGCAGGAGTGAAAAGAGAGGAGCAGGGCACTGGGACCCGATTGACAAAAACCGGCTTCCCACGGGAAAGTCTTGCTCCACGTGCAGACATGCTCCCAGGTGCCTGTGGCAAGGGGAAGGAAATGCCATACACAGACCTGGAAGAGACCACAGGGCCCAGGCACAGTCTGAACCCTTCCCTCATCCCGGCAGTTTTGCTAGCAGGAGTTCAACCCCAACGAAGACAGCTCGGAGACCCTGGGGCAAAAACGGCTTCCGACGAACAAGAGGTGCTTGCTGTGGAAAACCTATCCCAAGTGGGGTAGACAGGTCAACAAAATGCCACACACCCAGGTGTAAGAAACAACATTGCCCAGGCACGGTCTAAGCCCCTCACCTCGTCCCTGTGCTTTGGGGAGCCGGAGGGACAGCCGAGGCCCACGGCCCTGAGCCCCCTTTGCAAAAAGCTGGCTTCCCACGGGAACAGTTTTCCTGAGGTACAGACCCTCTCCCAAGTGGTTGTGGCAAGGTAAAGCAAATGCCCTCCACTTCTCTGGAAGAAACCACAGTGCCCAGGCATGTTCTAAGCCCTCCCATCCTCCCTGGGCTTCTGGCAGCAGGAGTGAAAAGAGAGGAGCAGGGCACTGGGACCCGTTTGACAAAAACCGGCTTCCCACGGGAAAGTCTTTCTCCACGTGCAGACATGCTCCCAGGTGCCTGTGGCAAGGGGAAGGAAATGCCATACACTGACCTGGAAGAGACCACAGGGCCCAGGCACAGTCTGAACCCTTCCCTCATCCCGGCAGTTTTGCTAGCAGGAGTTCAACCCCAACGAACACAGCCCGGAGACCCCTGGGGCAAAAACGGCTTCAGTCGAACAAGAGGTGCTTTCTGTGGAAAACCTATCCCAAGTGGGAGTAGCCAGGTCAACGAAATGCCACACACCCAGGTGTAAGAAACAACATGGCCCAGGCACTGTCTAAGCCCCCCACCTCATCCCTGTGCTTTGGGGAGCCGGAGGGACACCCGAGCCCCACGGCCCTGAGACCCCTTTGCAAAAAGCCGGCTTCCCACGGAAACAGTTTTCCTGAGGTGCACACCCTATCCCAAGTGGTTGTGGCAAGGTAAAGGAAATGCCCTCCACTTCTCTGGAAGAAACCACAGTGCCCAGCCATGTTCTAAGCCCTCCCATCCTCCCTGGGCTTCTGGCAGCAGGAGTGAAAAGAGAGGAGCAGAGCACTGGGACCCGTTTGACAAAAACCGGCTTCCCACGGGAAAGTCTTTCTCCACGTGCAGACATGCTCCCAGGTGCCTGTGGCAAGGGGAAGGAAATGCCATACACTGACCTGGAAGAGACCACAGGGCCCAGGCACAGTCTGAACCCTTCCCTCATCCCGGCGGTTTTGCTAGCAGGAGTTCAACCCCAACGAACACAGCCCGGAGACCCCTGGGGCAAAAACGGCTTCCGACGAACAAGAGGTAGTTGCTGTGGAAAACCTATCCCAATGGGAGTAGCCAGGTCAACGAAATGCCACACACCCAGGTGTAAGAAACAACATTGCCCAGGCAGGGTCTAAGCCCCCCACCTCGTCCCTGAGCTTTGGGGAGCTGAAGGGAGAGCCGAGCCCCACGGCCCTGAGACCCCTTTGCAAAAAGCCGGCTTCCCACGGAAACAGTTTTCCTGAGGTGCACACCCTATCCCAAGTGGTTGTGGCAAGGTAAAGTAAATGCCCTCCACCTCTCTGGAAAAAACCACAGTGCCCAGCCATGTTCTAAGCCCTCCCATCCTCCCTGGGCTTCTGGCAGCAGGAGTGAAAAGAGAGGAGCAGAGCACTGGGATCCGTTTGACAAAAACCGGCTTCCCACGGGAAAGTCTTTCTCCACGTGCAGACATGCTCCCAGGTGCCTGTGGCAAGGGGAAGGAAATGCCATACACTGACCTGGAAGAGACCACAGGGCCCAGGCACAGTCTGAACCCTTCCCTCATCCCGGCATTTTTGCTAGCAGGAGTTCAACCCCAACGAACACAGCCCGGAGACCTCTGGGGCAAAACGGCTTCCGACGAACAAGAGGTGCTTGCTGTGGAAAACCTATCCCAAGTGGGAGTAGCCAGGTCAACGAAATGCCACACACCCAGGTGTAAGAAACAACATTGCCCAGGCACGGTCTAAGCCCCTCACCTCGTCCCTGTGCTTTGGGGAGCCGGAGGGACAGCCGAGGCCCACGGCCCTGAGACCCCTTTGCAAAAAGGCGGCTTCCCACAGAAACAGTGTTCCTGAGGTACAGACCCTCTCCCAAGTGGTTGTGGCAAGGTAAAGCAAATGCCCTCCACTTCTCTGGAAGAAACCACAGTGCCCAGCCATGTTCTAAGCCCTCCCATCCTCCCTGGGCTTCTGGCAGCAGGAGTGAAAAGAGAGGAGCAGGGCACTGGGACCCGATTGACAAAAACCGGCTTCCCACGGGAAAGTCTTGCTCCACGTGCAGACATGCTCCCAGGTGCCTGTGGCAAGGGGAAGGAAATGCCATACACAGACCTGGAAGAGACCACAGGGCCCAGGCACAGTCTGAACCCTTCCCTCATCCCGGCAGTTTTGCTAGCAGGAGTTCAACCCCAACGAAGACAGCTCGGAGACCCTGGGGCAAAAACGGCTTCCGACGAACAAGAGGTGCTTGCTGTGGAAAACCTATCCCAAGTGGGGTAGACAGGTCAACAAAATGCCACACACCCAGGTGTAAGAAACAACATTGCCCAGGCACGGTCTAAGCCCCTCACCTCGTCCCTGTGCTTTGGGGAGCCGGAGGGACAGCCGAGGCCCACGGCCCTGAGCCCCCTTTGCAAAAAGCTGGCTTCCCACGGGAACAGTTTTCCTGAGGTACAGACCCTCTCCCAAGTGGTTGTGGCAAGGTAAAGCAAATGCCCTCCACTTCTCTGGAAGAAACCACAGTGCCCAGGCATGTTCTAAGCCCTCCCATCCTCCCTGGGCTTCTGGCAGCAGGAGTGAAAAGAGAGGAGCAGGGCACTGGGACCCGTTTGACAAAAACCGGCTTCCCACGGGAAAGTCTTTCTCCACGTGCAGACATGCTCCCAGGGGCCTGTGGCAAGGGGAAGGAAATGCCATACACTGACCTGGAAGAGACCACAGGGCCCAGGCACAGTCTGAACCCTTCCCTCATCCCGGCAGTTTTGCTAGCAGGAGTTCAACCCCAACGAACACAGCCCGGAGACCCCTGGGGCAAAAACGGCTTCAGTCGAACAAGAGGTGCTTTCTGTGGAAAACCTATCCCAAGTGGGAGTAGCCAGGTCAACGAAATGCCACACACCCAGGTGTAAGAAACAACATGGCCCAGGCACGGTCTAAGCCCCCCACCTCATCCCTGTGCTTTGGGGAGCCGGAGGGACACCCGAGCCCCACGGCCCTGAGACCCCTTTGCAAAAAGCCGGCTTCCCACGGAAACAGTTTTCCTGAGGTGCACACCCTATCCCAAGTGGTTGTGGCAAGGTAAAGCAAATGCCCTCCACTTCTCTGGAAGAAACCACAGTGCCCAGCCATGTTCTAAGCCCTCCCATCCTCCCTGGGCTTCTGGCAGCAGGAGTGAAAAGAGAGGAGCAGAGCACTGGGACCCGTTTGACAAAAACCGGCTTCCCACGGGAAAGTCTTTCTCCACGTGCAGACATGCTCCCAGGTGCCTGTGGCAAGGGGAAGGAAATGCCATACACTGACCTGGAAGAGACCACAGGGCCCAGGCACAGTCTGAACCCTTCCCTCATCCCGGCAGTTTTGCTAGCAGGAGTTCAACCCCAACGAACACAGCCCGGAGACCCCTGGGGCAAAAACGGCTTCCGACGAACAAGAGGTAGTTGCTGTGGAAAACCTATCCCAATGGGAGTAGCCAGGTCAACGAAATGCCACACACCCAGGTGTAAGAAACAACATTGCCCAGGCAGGGTCTAAGCCCCCCACCTCGTCCCTGAGCTTTGGGGAGCTGGAGGGAGAGCCGAGCCCCACGGCCCTGAGACCCCTTTGCAAAAAGCCGGCTTCCCACGGAAACAATTTTCCTGAGGTGCACACCCTATCCCAAGTGGTTGTGGCAAGGTAAAGCAAATGCCCTCCACCTCTCTGGAAAAAACCACAGTGCCCAGCCATGTTCTAAGCCCTCCCATCCTCCCTGGGCTTCTGGCAGCAGGAGTGAAAAGAGAGGAGCAGAGCACTGGGATCCGTTTGACAAAAACCGGCTTCCCACGGGAAAGTCTTTCTCCACGTGCAGACATGCTCCCAGGTGCCTGTGGCAAGGGGAAGGAAATGCCATACACTGACCTGGAAGAGACCACAGGGCCCAGGCACAGTCTGAACCCTTCCCTCATCCCGGCATTTTTGCTAGCAGGAGTTCAACCCCAACGAACACAGCCCGGAGACCTCTGGGGCAAAACGGCTTCCGACGAACAAGAGGTGCTTGCTGTGGAAAACCTATCCCAAGTGGGAGTAGCCAGGTCAACGAAATGCCACACACCCAGGTGTAAGAAACAACATTGCCCAGGCACGGTCTAAGCCCCCCACCTCGTCCCTGAGCTTTGGGGAGCCGGAGGGAGAGCCGAGCCCCACGGCCCTGAGACCCCTTTGCAAAAAGCCGGCTTCCCACGGAAACAGTTTTCCTGAGGTGCACACCCTATCCCAAGTGGTTGTGGCAAGGTAAAGCAAATGCCCTCCACCTCTCTGGAAAAAACCACAGTGCCCAGCCATGTTCTAAGTCCTCACATTCTCCCTGAGCTTCTGGCAGCAGTAGGGAAAAGAGAGGAGCAGAGCACTGGGACCCGTTTGACAAAAACCGGCTTCCCACGGGAAAGTCTTTCTCCACGTGCAGACATGCTCCCAGGTGCCTGTGGCAAGGGGAAGGAAATGCCATACACTGACCTGGAAGAGACCACAGGGCCCAGGCACAGTCTGAACCCTTCCCTCAACCCGGCAGTTTTGCTAGCAGGAGTTCAACCCCAACGAACACAGCCCGGAGACCCCTGGGGCAAAAACGGCTTCCGACGAACAAGAGGTGCTTGCTGTGGAAAACCTATCCCAAGTGGGGGTAGCCAGGTCAACAAAATGCCACAAACCCAGGTGTAAGAAACAACATTGCCCAGGCACGGTCTAAGCCCCCCACCTCGTCCATTACCTTAGGGGAGCCGGAGGGAGAGCCGGCCCCACGGCCCTGAGACCCCTTTGCAAAAAGCCGGCTTCCCACCGAAACAGTTTTCCTGAGGTGCACACCCTATCCCAAGTGTTTATGGCAAGGTAAAGCAAATGCCCTCCACCTCTCTGGAAAAAACCACAGTGCCCAGCCATGTTCTAAGCCCTCCCATCCTCCCTGGGCTTCTGGCAGCAGGAGTGAAAAGAGAGGAGCAGAGCACTGGGACCCGTTTGACAAAAACCAGCTTCCCACGGGAAAGTCTTGCTCCACGTGCAGACATGCTCCCAGGTGCCTGTGGCAAGGGGAAGGAAATGCCATACACTGACCTGGAAGAGACCACAGGGCCCAGGCACAGTCTGAACCCTTCCCTCATCCCGGCGGTTTTGCTAGCAGGTGTTCAACCCCAAAGAACACAGCCCGGAGACCCCTGGGGCAAAAATGGCTTCCAACGAACAAGAGGTACTTGCTGTGGAAAACCTATCCCAAGTGGGAGTAGCCAGGTCAACGAAATGCCACACACCCAGGTGTAAGAAAAAACATTGCCCAGGCACGGTCTAAGCCCCTCACCTCGTCCCTGTGCTTTGGGAAGCCGGAGGCACACCCGAGGCCCACGGCCCTGAGACCCCTTTGCAAAAAGGCGGCTTCCCACGGAAACAGTTTTCCTGAGGTACAGACCCTCTCCCAAGTGGTTGTGGCAAGGTAACGCAAATGCCCTCCACTTCTCTGGAAGTAACCACAGTGCCCTGCCATGTTCTAAGCCCTCCCATCCTCCCTGCGCTTCTGGCAGCAGGAGTGAAAAGAGAGGAGCAGGGCACCGGGACCCGTTTGACAAAAACCGGCTTCCCACGGGAAAGTCTTTCTCCACGTGCAGACATGCTCCCAGGTGCCTGTGGCAAGGGGAAGGAAATGCCATACACTGACCTGGAAGAGACCACAGGGCCCAGGCACAGTCTGAACCCTACCCTCATCCCGGCGGTTTTGCTAGCAGGAGTTCAACCCCAACCAACACAGCCCGGAGACCCCTGGGGCAAAAACGGCTTCCAATGAACAAGAGGTGCTTGCTGTGGAAAACCTATCCCAAGTGGGAGTAGTCAGGTCAACGAAATGCCACACACCCAGGTGTAAGAAACAACATTGCCCAGGCACGGTCCAAGCCCCTCACCTCGTCCCTGTGCTTTGGGGAGCCGGAGGGACCCCCGAGGCCCACGGCCCTGAGACCCCTTTACAAAAAGGCGGCTTCCCACGGAAACAGTTTTCCTGAGGTACAGACCCTCTCCCAAGTGGTTGGGGCAAGGTAAAGCAAATGCCCTCCACTTCTCTGGAAGAAACCACAGTGCCCAGCCATGTTCTAAGCCCTCCCATCCTCCCTGGGCTTCTGGCAGCAGGAGTGAAAAGAGAGGAGCAGGGCACTGGGACCCGTTTGACAAAAACCGGCTTCCCACGGGAAAGTCTTGCTCCACGTGCAGACATGCTCCCAGGTGCCTGTGGCAGCGGGAAGGAAATGCCATACACGGACCTCGAAGAGACCACAGGGCCCAGGCACAGTCTGAACCCTTCCCTCATCCCGGCAGTTTTGCTAGCAGGAGTTCAACCCCAACGAACACAGCCCGGAGACCCTGAGGCAAAAACGGCTTCAGTCGAACAAGAGGTGCTTTCTGTGGAAAACCTATCGCCAGTGGGAGTAGCCAGGTCAACGAAATGCCACACACCCAGGTTTAAGAAACAACATTGCCCAGGCTCGGTCTAAGCCCCTCACCTCGTCCCTGTGCTTTGGGGAGCCTGAGGGCAGCCGAGCCCCATAGCCCTGAGACCCCTTTGCAAAAAGCCGGCTTCCCACGGAAACAGTTTTCCTGCGGTGCAGACCCTATCCCAAGTGGTTGTGGCAAGGTAAAGCAAATGCACTCCACTTCTCTGGAAGAAACCACAGTGCCCAGCCATGTTCTAAGCCCTCCCATCCTCCCTGGGCTTCTGGCAGCAGGAGTGAAAAGAGAGGAGCAGGGCACTGGGACCCGTTTGACAAAAACCGGCTTCCCACGGGAAAGTCTTTCTCCACGTGCAGACATGCTCCCAGGTGCCTGTGGCAAGGGGAAGGAAATGCCATACACTGACCTGGAAGAGACCACAGTGCCCAGGCACAGTCTGAACCCTACCCTCATCCCGGCGGTTTTGCTAGCAGGAGTTCAACCCCAACGAACACAGCCCGGAGACCCCTGGGGCAAAAACAGCTTCCAATGAACAAGAGGTGCTTGCTGTGGAAAACCTATCCCAAGTGGGAGTAGTCAGGTCAACGAAATGCCACACACCCAGGTGTAAGAAACAACATTGCCCAGGCACGGTCCAAGCCCCTCACCTCGTCCCTGTGCTTTGGGGAGCCGGAGGGACACCCGAGGCCCACGGCCCTGAGACCCCTTTGCAAAAAGCCGGCTTCCCACGGAAACAGTTTTCCTGAGGTGCACACCCTATCCCAAGTGGTTGTGGCAAGGTAAAGCAAAAGCCCTCCACCTCTCTGGAAAAAACCACAGTGCCCAGCCATGTTCTAAGCCCTCCCATCCTCCCTGGGCTTCTGGCAGCAGGAGTGAAAAGAGAGGAGCAGGGCACTGGGATCCGTTTGACAAAAACCGGATTCCCACGGGAAAGTCTTTCTCCACGTGCAGACATGCTCCCAGGTGCCTGTGGCAAGGGGAAGGAAATGCCATACACTGACCTAGAAGAGACCACAGGGCCCAGGCACAGTCTGAACCCTTCCCTCATCCCGGCAGTTTTGCTAGCAGGAGTTCAACCCCAACGAACACAGCTCGGAGACCCTGAGGCAAAAACGGCTTCCGACGAACAAGAGGTGTTTGCTGTGGAAAACCTATCCCAAGTGGGGGTAGCCAGGTCAACAAAATGCCACACACCCAGGTGTAAGAAACAACATTGCCCAGGCACGGTCTAAGCCCCTCACCTCGTCCTTGTGCTTTGGGGAGCCGGAGGGACAGCCGAGGTCCACGGCCCTGAGACCCCTTTGCAAAAAGGCGGCTTCCCACGGAAACAGTTTTCCTGAGGTACAGACCCTCTCCCAAGTGGTTGTGGCAAGGTAAAGCAAATGCCCTCCACTTCTCTGGAAGAAACCACACTGCCCAGCCATGTTCTAAGCCCTCCCATCCTCCCTGGGCTTCTGGCAGCAGGAGTGAAAAGAGAGGAGCAGGGCGCTGGGACCCGTTTGACAAAAACCGGCTTCCCACGGGAAAGTCTTTCTCCACGTGCAGACATGCTCCCAGGTGCCTGTGGCAAGGGGAAGGAAATGCCATACACTGACCTGGAAGAGACCACAGGGCCCAGGCACAGTCTGAACCCTACCCTCATCCCGGCGGTTTTGCTAGCAGGAGTTCAACCCCAACCAACACAGCCCGGGGACCCCTGGGGCAAAAACAGCTTCCAATGAACAAGAGGTGCTTGCTGTGGAAAACCTATCCCAAGTGGGAGTAGCCAGGTCAACGAAATGCCACACACCGATGTGTAAGAAACAACATTGCCCAGGCACGGTCCAAGCCCCTCACCTCGTCCCTGTGCTTTGGGGAGCCGGAGGGACACCCGAGGCCCACGGCCCTGAGACCCCTTTGCAAAAAGGCGGCTTCCCACGGAAACAGTTTTCCTGAGGTACAGACCCTCTCTCAAGTGGTTGTGGCAAGGTAAAGCAAATGCCCTCCACTTCTCTGGAAGAAACCACAGTGCCCAGCCATGTTCTAAGCCCTCCCATCCTCCCTGGGCTTCTGGCAGCAGGAGTGAAAAGAGAGGAGCAGAGCACTGGGACCCGTTTGACAAAAACCGGCTTCCCACGGGAAAGTCTTACTCCACGTGCAGACATGCTCCCAGGTGCCTGTGGCAGGGGGAAGGAAATGCCATACACTGACTTGGAAGAGACCACAGGGCCCAGGCACAGTCTGAACCCTTCCCTCATCCCGGCAGTTTTGCTAGCAGGAGTTCAACCCCAACGAACACAGCCCGGAGACCCCTGGGGCAAAAACGGCTTCTGACGAACAAGAGGTAGTTGCTGTGGAAAACCTATCCCAATAGGAGTAGCCAGGTCAACGAAATGCCACACACCCAGGTGTAAGAAAGAACATTGCCCAGGCACGGTCTAAACCCCCACCTCGTCCCTGAGCTTTGGGGAGCTGGAGGGAGAGCGGAGCCCCACGGCCCTGAGACCCCTTTGAAAAAGCCGGCTTCCCACGGAAACAGTTTTCCTGAGGTGCACACCCTATCCCAAGTGGTTGTGGCAAGTTAAAGCAAATGCCCTCCACCTCTCTGGAGAAAACCACAGTGCCCAGCCATGTTCTAAGCCCTCCCATCCTCCCTGGGCTTCTGGCAGCAGGAGTGAAAAGAGAGGAGCAGAGCACTGGGACCCGTTTGACAAAAACCGGCTTCCCACGGGAAAGTCTTTCTCCACGTGCAGACATGCTCCCAGGTGCCTGTGGCAAGGGGAAGGAAATGCCATACACTGACCTGGAAGAGACCACAGGGCCCAGGCACAGTCTGAACCCTTCCCTCATCCCGGCAGTTTTGCTAGCAGGAGTTCAACCCCAACGAACACAGCCCGGAGACCCCTGGGGCAAAAACAGCTTCCAAAACAAGAGGTGCTTGCTGTGGAATACCTATCCCAAGTGGGAGTAGCCAGGTCAACGAAATGCCAGACATCCAGGTGTAAGAAACAACATTGCCCAGGCACGGTCTAAGCCCCTCACCTCATCCCTATGCTTTGAGGAGCCGGAGGGACAGCCGAGGCCCACGGCCCTGAGACCCCTTTGCAAAAAGCCGGCTTCCCACGGAAACAGTTTTCCTGAGGTGCACACCCTATCCCAAGGGGTTGTGGCAAGGTAAAGCAAATGCCCTCCACCTCTCTGGAAAAAACCACAGTGCCCAGCCATGTTCTAAGCCCACCCATCCTCCCTGGGTTTCTGGCAGTAGGAGTGAATAGAGAGGAGCGGAGCACTGGGACCCGTTTGACAAAAACCGGCTTCTCACGGGAAAGTCTTTCTCCATATGCAGACATGCTCCCAGGTGCCTGTGGCAAGGGGAAGGAAATGCCATACACTGACCTGGAAGAGACCACAGGGCCCAGGCACAGTCTGAACCCTTCCCTCATCCCGGCGGTTTTGCTAGCAGGAGTTCAACCCCAACGAACACAGCCCGGAGACCTCTGGGGCAAAAAAGGCTTCCGACGAACAAGAGGTGCTTGCTGTGGAAAACCTATCCCAAGTGGGAGTAGCCAGGTCAACGAAATGCCACACACCCAGGTGTAAGAAACAACATTGCCCAGGCACGGTCTAAGCCCCCCACCTCGTCCCTGTGCTTTGGGGAGCCGGAGGGACAGCCGAGTCCCATGGCCCTGAGACCCCTTTGCAAAAAGGCGGCTTCCCACGGAAACAGTTTTCCTGAGGTACAGACCCTCTCCCAAGTGGTTGTGGCAAGGTAAAGCAAATGCCCTCCACTTCTCTGGAAGAAACCACAGTGCCCAGCCATGTTCTAAGCCCTCCCATCCTCCCTGGGCTTCTGGTAGCAGGAGTGAAAAGAGAGTAGCAGGGCACTGGGACCCGTTTGACAAAAACCGGCTTCCCACGGGAATGTCTTTCTCCACGTGCAGACATGCTCCCAGGTGCCTGTGGCAAGGGGAAGGAAATGCCATACACTGACCTGGAAGAGACCACAGGGCCCAGGCACAGTCTGAACCCTTCCCTCATCCCGGCAGTTTTGCTAGCAGGAGTTCAACCCCAACGAACACAGCCCGGAGACCCTGAGGCAAAAACGGCTTCAGTCGAACAAGAGGTGCTTTCTGTGGAAAACCTATCCCAAGTGGGAGTAGCCAGGTCAACGAAATGCCACACACCCAGGTGTAAGAAACAACATTGCCCAGGCACGGTCTAAGCCCCTCACCTCGTCCCTGTGCTTTGGGGAGCCGGAGGGACAGCCGAGGCCCACGGCCCTGAGACCCCTTTGCAAAAAGGCGGCTTCCCACAGAAACAGTGTTCCTGAGGTACAGACCCTCTCCCAAGTGGTTGTGGCAAGGTAAAGCAAATGCCCTCCACTTCTCTGGAAGAAACCACAGTGCCCAGCCATGTTCTAAGCCCTCCCATCCTCCCTGGGCTTCTGGCAGCAGGAGTGAAAAGAGAGGAGCAGAGCACTGGGACCCGTTTGACAAAAACCGGCTTCCCACGGGAAAGTCTTGCTTCACGTGCAGACATGCTCCCAGGTGCCTGTGGCAAGGGGAAGGAAATGCCATACACTGACCTGGAAGAGACGACAGGGCCCAGGCACAGTCTGAACCCTTCCCTCATCCCGGCGGTTTTGCTAGCAGGAGTTCAACCCCAACGAACACAGCCCGGGACCCTGAGGCAAAAACGGCTTCATTCAAACAAGAGGTGCTTTCTGTGGAAAACCTATCCCCAGTGGGAGTAGCCAGGTCAACGAAATGCCACACACCCAGGTGTAAGAAACAACATTGCCCAGGCACGGTCCAAGCCCCTCATCTCGTCCCTGTGCTTTGGGGAGCCGGAGGGACAGCCGAGGCCCACGGCCCTGAGACCCCTTTGCAAAAAGCCGGCTTCCCACGGAAACAGTTTTACTGAGGTGCACACCCTATCCCAAGTGGTTGTGGCAAGGTAAAGCAAATGCCCTCCACCTCTCTGGAAAAAACCACAGTGCCCAGCCATGTTCTAAGCCCTCCCATCCTCCCTGGGCTTCTGGCAGCAGGAGTGAAAAGAGAGGAGCAGAGCACTGGGATTCGTTTGACAAAAACCGGATTCCCACGGGAAAGTCTTTCTCCACGTGCAGACATGCTCCCAGGTGCCTGTGGCAAGAGGAAGGAAATGCCATACACTGACCTGGAAGAGACCACAGCGCCCAGGCACAGTCTGAACCCTTCCCTCATCCCGGCGGTTTTGCTAGCAGGAGTTCAACCCCAACGAACACAGCTCGGAGACCCTGGGGCAAAAACGGCTTCCGACGAACAAGAGGTGCTTGCTGTGGAAAACCTATCCCAAGTGGGGTAGCCAGGTCAACAAAATGCCACACACCCAGGTGTAAGAAACAACATTGCCCAGGCACGGTCTAAGCCCCTCACCTCGACCCTGTGCTTTGGGGAGCCGGAGGGACAGCCGAGGCCCACGGCCCTGAGCCCCCTTTGCAAAAAGCCGGCTTCCCACGGAAACAGTTTTCCTGAGGTACAGACCCTCTCCCAAGTGGTTGTGGCAAGGTAAAGCAAATGCCCTCCACTTCTCTGGAAGAAACCACAGTGCCCAGCCATGTTCTAAGCCCTCCCATCCTCCCTGGGCTTCTGGCAGCAGGAGTGAAAAGAGAGGAGCAGGGCACTGGGACCCGTTTGACAAAAACCGGCTTCCCACGGGAAAGTCTTTCTCCACGTGCAGACATGCTCCCAGGTGCCTGTGGCAAGGGGAAGGAAATGCCATACACTGACCTGGAAGAGACCACAGGGCCCAGGCACAGTCTGAACCCTTCCCTCATCCCGGCAGTTTTGCTAGCAGGAGTTCAACCCCAACGAACACAGCCCGGAGACCCCTGGGGCAAAAACGGCTTCCGACGAACAAGAGGTAGTTGCTGTGGAAAACCTATCCCAATGGGAGTAGCCAGGTCAACGAAATGCCACACACCCAGGTGTAAGAAACAACATTGCCCAGGCACGGTCTAAGCCCCCCACCTCGTCCCTGAGCTTTGGTGAGCCGGAGGGAGAGCCGAGCCCCACGGCCCTGAGACCCCTTTGCAAAAAGCCGGCTTCCCACGGAAACAGTTTTCCTGAGGTGCACACCCTATCCCAAGTGTTTATGGCAAGGTAAAGCAAATGCCCTCCACTTCTCTGGAAGTAACCACAGTGCCCTGCCATGTTCTAAGCCCTCCCATCCTCCCTGGGCTTCTGGCAGCAGGAGTGAAAAGAGAGGAGCAGGGCACTGGGACCCGTTTGACAAAAACCGGCTTCCCACGGGAAAGTCTTTCTCCACGTGCAGACATGCTCCCAGGTGCCTGTGGCAAGGGGAAGGAAATGCCATACACTGACCTGGAAGAGACCACAGGGCCCAGGCACAGTCTGAACCCTACCCTCATCCCGGCGGTTTTGCTAGCAGGAGTTCAACCCCAACCAACACAGCCCGGAGACCCCTTGGGCAAAAACGGCTTCCAATGAACAAGAGGTGCTTGCTGTGGAAAACCTATCCCAAGTGGGAGTAGTCAGGTCAACGAAATGCCACACACCCAGGTGTAAGAAACAACATTGCCCAGGCACGGTCCAAGCCCCTCACCTCGTCCCTGTGCTTTGGGGAGCCGGAGGGACACCCGAGGCCCACGGCCCTGAGACCCCTTTGCAAAAAGCCGGCTTCCCACGGAAACAGTTTTCCTGAGGTACAGACCCTCTCCCAAGTGGTTGGGGCAAGGTAAAGCAAATGCCCTCCACTTCTCTGGAAGAAACCACAGTGCCCAGGCATGTTCTAAGCCCTCCCATCCTCCCTGGGCTTCTGGCAGCAGGAGTGAAAAGAGAGGAGCAGGGCACTGGGACCCGTTTGACAAAAACCGGCTTCCCACGGGAAAGTCTTGCTCCACGTGCAGACATGCTCCCAGGTGCCTGTGGCAGCGGGAAGGAAATGCCATACACGGACCTCGAAGAGACCACAGGGCCCAGGCACAGTCTGAACCCTTCCCTCATCCCGGCAGTTTTGCTAGCAGGAGTTCAACCCCAACGAACACAGCCCGGAGACCCCTGGGGCAAAAACGGCTTCCGACGAACAAGAGGTAGTTGCTGTGGAAAACCTATTCCAATGGGAGTAGCCAGGTCAACGAAATGCCACACACCCAGGTGTAAGAAACAACATTGCCCAGGCACGGTCTAAGCCCCCCACCTCGTCCATGAGCTTAGGGGATCCGGAGGGAGAGCCGGCCCCACGGCCCTGAGACCCCTTTGCAAAAAGCCGGCTTCCCACGGAAACATTTTCCTGAGGTGCACACCCTATCCCAAGTGGTTGTGGCAAGGTAAAGCAAATGCCCTCCACCTCTCTGGAAAAAACCACAGTGCCCAGCCATGTTCTAAGCCCTCCCATCCTCCCTGGGCTTCTGGCAGCAGGAGTGAAAAGAGAGGAGCAGAGCACTGGGACCCGTTTGACAAAAACCGGCTTCCCACGGGAAAGTCTTGCTCCACGTGCAGACATGCTCCCAGGTGCCTGTGGCAAGGGGAAGGAAATGCCATACACTGACCTGGAAGAGACCACAGGGCCCAGGCACAGTCTGAACCCTTCCCTCATCCCGGCAGTTTTGCTAGCAGGAGTTCAACCCCAACGAACACAGCCCGGAGACCCCTGGTGCAAAAACGGCTTCCGACGAACAAGAGGTAGTTGCTGTGGAAAACCTATCCCAATGGGAGTAGCCAGGTCAACGAAATGCCACACACCCAGGTGTAAGAAACAACATTGCCCAGGCACGGTCTAAGCCCCCCACCTCGTCCATGAGCTTAGGGGAGCCGGAGGGAGAGCCGGCCCCACGGCCCTGAGACCCCTTTGCAAAAAGCCGGCTTCCCACGGAAACAGTTTTCCTCAGGTGCACACCCTATCCCAAGTGGTTGTGGCAAGGTAAAGCAAATGCCCTCCACCTCTCTGGAAAAAACCACAGTGCCCAGCCATGTTCTAAGCCCTCCCATCCTCCCTGGGCTTCTGGCAGCAGGAGTGAAAAGAGAGGAGCAGAGCACTGGGACCCGTTTGACAAAAACCGGCTTCCCACGGGAAAGTCTTGCTCCACGTGCAGACATGCTCCCAGGTGCCTGTGGCAAGGGGAAGGAAATGCCATACACTGACCTGGAAGAGACCACAGGGCCCAGGCACAGTCTGAACCCTTCCCTCATCCCGGCGGTTTTGCTACCAGGAGTTCAACCCCAACGAACACAGCCCGGAGACCCCTGGGGCAAAAACGGCTTCCAACGAACAAGAGGTACTTGCTGTGGAAAACCTATCCCAAGTGGGAGTAGCCAGGTCAACGAAATGCCACACACCCAGGTGTAAGAAACAACATTGCCCAGGCACGGTCCAAGCCCCTCACCTCATCCCTGTGCTGGGGGAGCCGGAGGGACACCCGAGGCCCACGGCCCTGAGACCCCTTTGCAAAAAGCCGGCTTCCCACGGAAACAGTTTTCCTGAGGTGCACACCCTATCCCAAGTGGTTGTGGCAAGGTAAAGGAAATGCCCTCCACTTCTCTGGAAGAAACCACAGTGCCCAGCCATGTTCTAAGCCCTCCCATCCTCCCTGGGCTTCTGGCAGCAGGAGTGAAAAGAGAGGAGCAGGGCACTGGGACCCGTTTGACAAAAACCGGCTTCCCACGGGAAAGTCTTTCTCCACGTGCAGACATGCTCCCAGGTGCCTGTGGCAAGGGGAAGGAAATGCCATACACTGACCTGGAAGAGACCACAGGGCCCAGGCACAGTCTGAACCCTTCCCTCATCCCGGCATTTTTGCTAGCAGGAGTTCAACCCCAACGAACACAGCCCGGAGACCTCTGGGGCAAAAACGGCTTCCGACGAACAAGAGGTGCTTGCTGTGGAAAACCTATCCCAAGTGGGAGTAGCCAGGTCAACGAAATGCCACACACCCAGGTGTAAGAAACAACATTGCCCAGGCACGGTCTAAGCCCCCCACCTCGTCCCTGAGCTTTGGGGAGCCGGAGGGAGAGCCGAGCCCCACGGCCCTGAGACCCCTTTGCAAAAAGCCGGCTTCCCACGGAAACAGTTTTCCTGAGGTGCACACCCTATCCCAAGTGGTTGTGGCAAGGTAAAGCAAATGCCCTCCACCTCTCTGGAAAAAACCACAGTGCCCAGCCATGTTCTAAGTCCTCACATCCTCCCTGAGCTTCTGGCAGCAGGAGTGAAAAGAGAGGAGCAGGGCACTGGGACCCGTTTGACAAAAACCGGCTTCCCACGGGAAAGTCTTTCTCCACGTGCAGACATGCTCCCAGGTGCCTGTGGCAAGGGGAAGGAAATGCCATACACTGACCTGGAAGAGACGACAGGGCCCAGGCACAGTCTGAACCCTTCCCTCATCCCGGCAGTTTTGCTAGCAGGAGTTCAACCCCAACGAACACAGCCCGGAGACCCCTGGGGCAAAAACGGCTTCCGATGAACAAGAGGTGCTTGCTGTGGAAAACCTATCCCAAGTGGGGGTAGCCAGGTCAACAAAATGCCACAAACCCAGGTGTATGAAACAACATTGCCCAGGCATGGTCTAAGCCCCCCACCTCGTCCATGAGCTTAGGGGAGCCGGAGGGAGAGCCGGCCCCACGGCCCTGAGACCCCTTTGCAAAAAGCCAGCTTCCCACGGAAACAGTTTTCCTGAGGTGCACACCCTATCCCAAGTGTTTATGGCAAGGTAAAGCAAATGCCCTCCACCTCTCTGGAAAAAACCACAGTGCCCAGCCATGTTCTAAGCCCTCCCATCCTCCCTGGGCTTCTGGCAGCAGGAGTGAAAAGAGAGGAGCAGAGCACTGGGACCCGTTTGACAAAAACCGGCTTCCCACGGGAAAGTCTTTCTCCACGTGCAGACATGCTCCCAGGTGCCTGTGGCAAGGGGAAGGAAATGCCATACACTGACCTGGAAGAGACCACAGGGCCCAGGCACAGTCTGAACCCTCCCTCATCCCGGCGGTTTTGCTAGCAGGTGTTCAACCCCAACGAACACAGCCCGGAGACCCCTGGGGTAAAAATGGCTTCCAACGAACAAGAGGTACTTGCTGTGGAAAACCTATCCCAAGTGGGAGTAGCCAGGTCAACGAAATGCCACACACCCAGGTGTAAGAAACAACATTGCCCAGGCACGGTCTAAGCCCCTCACCTCGTCCCTGTGCTTTGGGAAGCCGGAGGCACACCCGAGGCCCACGGCCCTGAGACCCCTTTGCAAAAACCCGGCTTCCCATGGAAACAGTTTTCCTGAGGTACAGACCCTCTCCCAAGTGGTTGTGGCAAGGTAAAGCAAATGCCCTCCACTTCTCTGGAAGTAACGACAGTGCCCTGCCATGTTCTAAGCCCTCCCATACTCCCTGGGCTTCTGGCAGCAGGAGTGAAAAGAGAGGAGCAGGGCACTGGGACCCGTTTGACAAAAACCGGCTTCCCACGGGAAAGTCTTGCTCCACGTGCAGACATGCTCCCAGGTGCCTGTGGCAGCGGGAAGGAAATGCCATACACGGACCTCGAAGAGACCACAGGGCCCAGGCACAGTCTGAACCCTTCCCTCATCCCGGCAGTTTTGCTAGCAGGAGTTCAACCCCAACGAACACAGCCTGGAGACCCTGAGGCAAAAACGGCTTCAGTCGAACAAGAGGTGCTTTCTGTGGAAAACCTATCGCCAGTGGGAGTAGCCAGGTCAACGAAATGCCACACACCCAGGTTTAAGAAACAACATTGCCCAGGCTCGGTCTAAGCCCCTCACCTCGTCCCTGTGCTTTGGGGAGCCTGAGGGCAGCCGAGCCCCATAGCCCTGAGACCCCTTTGCAAAAAGCCGGCTTCCCACGGAAACAGTTTTCCTGCGGTGCAGACCCTATCCCAAGTGGTTGTGGCAAGGTAAAGCAAATGCCCTCCACTTCTCTGGAAGAAACCACAGTGCCCAGCCATGTTCTAAGCCCTCCCATCCTCCCTGGGCTTCTGGCAGCAGGAGTGAAAAGAGAGGAGCAGGGCACTGGGACCCGTTTGACAAAAACCGGCTTCCCACGGGAAAGTCTTTCTCCACGTGCAGACATGCTCCCAGGTGCCTGTGGCAAGGGGAAGGAAATGCCATACACTGTCCTGGAAGAGACCACAGGGCCCAGGCACAGTCTGAACCCTACCCTCATCCCGGCGGTTTTGCTAGCAGGAGTTCAACCCCAACCAACACAGCCCGGAGACCCCTGGGGCAAAAACAGCTTCCAATGAACAAGAGGTGCTTGCTGTGGAAAACCTATCCCAAGTGGGAGTAGTCAGGTCAACGAAATGCCACACACCCAGGTGTAAGAAACAACATTGCCCAGGCACGGTCCAAGCCCCTCACCTCGTCCCTGTGCTTTGGGGAGCCGGAGGGACAGCCGAGGCCCATGGCCCTGAGACCCCTTTGCAAAAAGCCGGCTTCCCACGGAAACAGTTTTCCTGAGGTGCACACCCTATCCCAAGTGGTTGTGGCAAGGTAAAGCAAAAGCCCTCCACCTCTCTGGAAAAAACCACAGTGCCCAGCCATGTTCTAAGCCCTCCCATCCTCCCTGGGCTTCTGGCAGCAGGAGTGAAAAGAGAGGAGCAGAGCACTGGGATCCGTTTGACAAAAACCGGATTCCCACGGGAAAGTCTTTCTCCACGTGCAGACATGCTCCCAGGTGCCTGTGGCAAGGGGAAGGAAATGCCATACACTGACCTAGAAGAGACCACAGGGCCCAGGCACAGTCTGAACCCTTCCCTCATTCCGGCAGTTTTGCTAGCAGGAGTTCAACCCCAACGAACACAGCCCGGAGACCCTGAGGCAAAAACGGCTTCCGACGAACAAGAGGTGTTTGCTGTGGAAAACCTATCCCAAGTGGGGGTAGCCAGGTCAACAAAATGCCACACACCCAGGTGTAAGAAACAACATTGCCCAGGCACGGTCTAAGCCCCTCACCTCGTCCCTGTGCTTTGGGGAGCCGGAGGGACAGCCGAGGCCCACGGCCCTGAGACCCCTTTGCAAAAAGGCGGCTTCCCACGGAAACAGTTTTCCTGAGGTACAGACCCTCTCCCAAGTGGTTGGGGCAAGGTAAAGCCAATGCCCTCCACTTCTCTGGAAGAAACCACACTGCCCAGCCATGTTCTAAGCCCTCCCATCCTCCCTGGGCTTCTGGCAGCAGGAGTGAAAAGAGAGGAGCAGGGCGCTGGGACCCGTTTGACAAAAACCGGCTTCCCACGGGAAAGTCTTTCTCCACGTGCAGACATGCTCCCAGGTGCCTGTGGCAAGGGGAAGGAAATGCCATACACTGACCTGGAAGAGACCACAGGGCCCAGGCACAGTCTGAACCCTACCCTCATCCCGGCGGTTTTGCTAGCAGGAGTTCAACCCCAACCAACACAGCCCGGAGACCCCTGGGGCAAAAACAGCTTCCAATGAACAAGAGGTGCTTGCTGTGGAAAACCTATCCCAAGTGGGAGTAGCCAGGTCAACGAAATGCCACACACCCAGGTGTAAGAAACAACATTGCCCAGGCACGGTCCAAGCCCCTCACCTCGTCCCTGTGCTTTGGGGAGCCGGAGGGACACCCGAGGCCCACGGCCCTGAGACCCCTTTGCAAAAAGGCGGCTTCCCACGGAAACAGTTTTCCTGAGGTACAGACCCTCTCTCAAGTGGTTGTGGCAAGGTAAAGCAAATGCCCTCCACTTCTCTGGAAGAAACCACAGTGCCCAGCCATGTTCTAAGCCCTCCCATCCTCCCTGGGCTTCTGGCAGCAGGAGTGAAAAGAGAGGAGCAGAGCACTGGGACCCGTTTGACAAAAACCGGCTTCCCACGGGAAAGTCTTGCTCCACGTGCAGACATGCTCCCAGGTGCCTGTGGCAGGGGGAAGGAAATGCCATACACTGACTTGGAAGAGACCACAGGGCCCAGGCACAGTCTGAACCCTTCCCTCATCCCGGCAGTTTTGCTAGCAGGAGTTCAACCCCAACGAACACAGCCCGGAGACCCCTGGGGCAAAAACGGCTTCTGACGAACAAGAGGTAGTTGCTGTGGAAAACCTATCCCAATAGGAGTAGCCAGGTCAACGAAATGCCACACACCCAGGTGTAAGAAAGAACATTGCCCAGGCACGGTCTAAACCCCCACCTCGTCCCTGAGCTTTGGGGAGCTGGAGGGAGAGCCGAGCCCCACGGCCCTGAGACCCCTTTGAAAAAGCCGGCTTCCCACGGAAACAGTTTTCCTGAGGTGCACACCCTATCCCAAGTGGTTGTGGCAAGTTAAAGCAAATGCCCTCCACCTCTCTGGAAAAAACCACAGTGCCCAGCCATGATCTAAGCCCTCCCATCCTCCCTGGGTTTCTGGCAGCAGGAGTGAAAAGAGAGGAGCAGAGCACTGGGACCCGTTTGACAAAAACCGGCTTCCCACGGGAAAGTCTTTCTCCACGTGCAGACATGCTCCCAGGTGCCTGTGGCAAGGGGAAGGAAATGCCATACACTGACCTGGAAGAGACCACAGGGCCCAGGCACAGTCTGAACCCTTCCCTCATCCCGGCAGTTTTGCTAGCAGGAGTTCAACCCCAACGAACACAGCTCGGAGACCCTGAGGCAAAAACGCCTTCCGACGAACAAGAGGTGCTTGCTGTGGAAAACCTATCCCAAGTGGGGGTAGCCAGGTCAACAAAATGCCACAAACCCAGGTGTAAGAAACAACATTGCCCAGGCACGGTCTAAGCCCCCCACCTCGTCCATGAGCTTAGGGGAGCCGGAGGGAGAGCCGGCCCCACGGCCCTGAGACCGCTTTGCAAAAAGCCGGCTTCCCACGGAAACAGTTTTCCTGAGGTGCACACCCTATCCCAAGTGGTTGTGGCAAGGTAAAGCAAATGCCCTCCACCTCTCTGGAAAAACCACAGTGCCCAGCCATGTTCTAAGCCCTCCCATCCTCTCTGGGCTTCTGGCAGCAGGAGTGAAAAGAGAGGAGCAGAGCACTGGGATCCGTTTGACAAAAACCGGCTTCCCACGGGAAAGTCTTTCTCCACGTGCAGACATGCTCCCAGGTGCCTGTGGCAAGGGGAAGGAAATGCCATACACTGACCTGGAAGAGACCACAGGGCACAGGCACAGTCTGAACCCTTCCCTCATCCCGGCAGTTTTGCTAGCAGGAGTTCAACCCCAACGAACACAGCCCGGAGACCCCTGGGGCAAAAACGGCTTCCGACGAACAAGAGGTGCTTGCTGTGGAAAACCTATCCCAAGTGGGGGTAGCCAGGTCAACAAAATGCCACACACCCAGGTGTAAGAAACAACATTGCCCAGGCACGGTCTAAGCCCCTCACCTCGTCCCTGTGCTTTGGGGAGCCGGAGGGACAGCCGAGGCCCATGGCCCTGAGACCCCTTTGCAAAAAGGCGGCTTCCCACGGAAATAGTTTTCCTGAGGTACAGACCCTCTCCCAAGTGGTTGTGGCAAGGTAAAGCAAATGCCCTCCACTTCTCTGGAAGAAACCACAGTGCCCAGCCATGTTCTAAGCCCTCCCATCCTCCCTGGGCTTCTGGTAGCAGGAGTGAAAAGAGAGGAGCAGGGCACTGGGACCCGTTTGACAAAAACCGGCTTCCCACGGGAATGTCTTTCTCCACGTGCAGACATGCTCCCAGGTG
This sequence comes from Ursus americanus, assembly GCF_024610735.1. Taxonomy (NCBI): domain Eukaryota; kingdom Metazoa; phylum Chordata; class Mammalia; order Carnivora; family Ursidae; genus Ursus; species Ursus americanus. The sequence goes on along the minus strand of NW_028273696.1, from coordinate 224,886 downwards.
CCTGTGGCAAGGGGAAGGAAATGCCATACACTGACCTGGAAGAGACCACAGGGCCCAGGCACAGTCTGAACCCTTCCCTCATCCCGGCGGTTTTGCTAGCAGGAGTTCAACCCCAACGAACACAGCCCGGAGACCCCTGGGGCAAAAACAGCTTCCAATGAACAAGAGGTGCTTGCTGTGGAATACCTATCCCAAGTGGGAGTAGCCAGGTCAACGAAATGCCACACATCCAGGTGTAAGAAACAACATTGCCCAGGCACGGTCTAAGGCCCCCACCTCGTCCCTGAGCTTTGGGGAGCCGGAGGGAGAGCCGAGCCCCACGGCCCTGAGACCCCTTTGCAAAAAGCCGGCTTCCCACGGAAACAGTTTTCCTGAGGTGCACACCCTATCCCAAGTGGTTGTGGCAAGGTAAAGCAAATGCCCTCCACCTCTCTGGAAAAAACCACAGTGCCCAGCCATGTTCTAAGCCCTCCCATCCTCCCTGGGCTTCTGGCAGCAGGAGTGAAAAGAGAGGAGCAGGGCACTGGGACCCGTTTGACAAAAACCGGATTCCCACGGGAAAGTCTTTCTCCACGTGCAGACATGCTCCCAGGTGCCTGTGGCAAGGGGAAGGAAATGCCATACACTGACCTGGAAGAGACCACAGGGCCCAGGCACAGTCTGAACCCTTCCCTCATCCCGGCAGTTTTGCTAGCAGGAGTTCAACCCCAACGAACACAGCTCGGAGACCCTGAGGCAAAAACGGCTTCCGACGAACAAGAGGTGTTTGCTGTGGAAAACCTATCCCAAGTGGGGGTAGCCAGGTCAACAAAATGCCACACACCCAGGTGTAAGAAACAACATTGCCCAGGCACGGTCTAAGCCCCTCACCTCGTCCCTGTGCTTTGGGGAGCCGGAGGGACAGCCGAGGCCCACGGCCCTGAGACCCCTTTGCAAAAAGGCGGCTTCCCACGGAAACAGTTTTCCTGAGGTACAGACCCTCTCCCAAGTGGTTGTGGCAAGGTAAAGCAAATGCCCTCCACTTCTCTGGAAGAAACCACAATGCCCAGCCATGTTCTAAGCCCTCCCATCCTCCCTGGGCTTCTGGCAGCAGGAGTGAAAAGAGAGGAGCAGAGCACTGGGAACCGTTTGACAAAAACCGGCTTCCCCCGGGAAAGTCTTTCTCCACGTGCAGACATGCTCCCAGGTGCCTGTGGCAAGGGGAAGGAAATGCCATACACTGACCTGGAAGAGACCACAGGGCCCAGGCACAGTCTGAACACTACCCTCATCCCGGCGGTTTTGCTAGCAGGAGTTCAACCCCAACCAACACAGCCCGGAGACCCCTGGGGCAAAAACAGCTTCCAATGAACAAGAGGTGCTTGCTGTGGAAAACCTATCCCAAGTGGGAGTAGCCAGGTCAACGAAATGCCACACACCCAGGTGTAAGAAACAACATTGCCCAGGCACGGTCCAAGCCCCTCACCTCGTCCCTGTGCTTTGGGGAGCCGGAGGGACACCCGAGGCCCACGGCCCTGAGACCCCTTTGCAAAAAGGCGGCTTCCCACGGAAACAGTTTTCCTGAGGTACAGACCCTCTCCCAAGTGGTTGGGGCAAGGTAAAGCAAATGCCCTCCACTTCTCTGGAAGAAACCACAGTGCCCAGCCATGTTCTAAGCCCTCCCATCCTCCCTGGGCTTCTGGCAGCAAGAGTGAAAAGAGAGGAGCAGAGCACTGGGACCCGTTTGACAAAAACCGGCTTCCCACGGGAAAGTCTTGCTCCACGTGCAGACATGCTCCCAGGTGCCTGTGGCAGGGGGAAGGAAATGCCATACACTGACTTGGAAGAGACCACAGGGCCCAGGCACAGTCTGAACCCTTCCCTCATCCCGGCAGTTTTGCTAGCAGGAGTTCAACCCCAACGAACACAGCCCGGAGACCCCTGGGGCAAAAACGGCTTCCGACGAACAAGAGGTAGTTGCTGTGGAAAACCTATCCCAATAGGAGTAGCCAGGTCAACGAAATGCCACACACCCAGGTGTAAGAAACAACATTGCCCAGGCACGGTCTAAACCCCCACCTCGTCCCTGAGCTTTGGGGAGCTGGAGGGAGAGCCGAGCCCCACGGCCCTGAGACCCCTTTGAAAAAGCCGGCTTCCCACGGAAACAGTTTTCCTGAGGTGCACACCCTATCCCAAGTGGTTGTGGCAAGGTAAAGCAAATGCCCTCCACTTCTCTGGAAGAAACCACAGTGCCCAGCCATGTTCTAAGCCCTCCCATCCTCCCTGGGCTTCTGGCAGCAGGAGTGAAAAGAGAGGAGCAGGGCACTGGGACCCGTTTGACAAAAACCGGCTTCCCACGGGAAAGTCTTGCTCCACGTGCAGACAAGCTCCCAGGTGCCTGTGGCAAGGGGTAGGAAATGCCATACACTGACCTGGAAGAGACTACAGGGCCCAGGCACAGTCTGAACCCTTCCCTCATCCCGGCAGTTTTGGTAGCAGGAGTTCAACCCCAACGAACACAGCCCGGAGACCCCTGGGGGAAAAACAGCTTCCAATGAACAAGAGGTGCTTGCTGTGGAAAACCTATCCCAAGTGGGGGTACCCAGGTCAACAAAATGCCACACACCCAGGTGTAAGAAACAACATTGCCCAGGCACGGTCTAAGCCCCTCACCTCGTCCCTGTGCTTTGGGGAGCCGGAGGGACAGCCGAGGCCCACGGCCCTGAGACCCCTTTGCAAAAAGGCAGCTTCCCACGGAAACAGTTTTCCTGAGGTACAGACCCTCTCCCAAGTGGTTGTGGCAAGGTAAAGCAAATGCCCTCCACTTCTCTGGAAGAAACCACAGTGCCCAGCCATGTTCTAAGCCCTCCCATCCTCCCTGGGCTTCTGGCAGCAGGATTGAAAAGAGAGGAGCAGGGCACTGGGACCCGTTTGACAAAAACCGGCTTCCCACGGGAAAGTCTTTCTCCACGTGCAGACATGCTCCCAGGTGCCTGTGGCAAGGGGAAGGAAATGCCATACACTGACCTGGAAGAGACCACAGGGCCCAGGCACAGTCTGAACCCTTCCCTCATCCCGGCAGTTTTGCTAGCAGGAGTTCAACCCCAACGAACACAGCCCGGAGACCCCTGGGGCAAAAACGGCTTCCGACGAACAAGAGGTGCTTGCTGTGGAAAACCTATCCCAAGTGGGGTAGCCAGGTCAACAAAATGCCACACACCCAGGTGTAAGAAACAACATTGCCCAGGCACGGTCTAAGCCCCTCACCTCGTCCCTGTGCTTTGGGGAGCCGGAGGGACAGCCGAGGCCCACGGCCCTGAGACCCCTTTGCAAAAAGGCGGCTTCCCACCGAAACAGTTTTCCTGAGGTACAGACCCTCTCCCAAGTGGTTGTGGCAAGGTAAAGCAAATGCCCTCCACTTCTCTGGAAGAAACCACAGTGCCCAGCCATGTTCTAAGCCCTCCCATCCTCCCTGGGCTTCTGGCAGCAGGAGTGAAAAGAGAGGAGCAGGGCACTGGGACCTGTTTGACAAAAACCGGCTTCCCACGGGAAAGTCTTGCTCCACGTGCAGACATGCTCCCAGGTGCCTGTGGCAAGGGGAAGGAAATGCCATACACTGACCTGGAAGAGACAACAGGGCCCAGGCACAGTCTGAACCCTTCCCTCATCCCGGCGGTTTTGCTAGCAGGAGTTCAACCCCAACGAACACAGCCCGGAGACCCCTCGGGCAAAAACGGCTTCCAACGAACAAGAGGTACTTGCTGTGGAAAACCTATCCCAATGGGAGTAGCCAGGTCAACGAAATGCCACACACCCAGGTGTAAGAAACAACATTGCCCAGACACGGTCTAAGCCCCCACCTCGTCGCTGAGCTTTGGGGAGCTGGAGGGAGAGCCGAGCCCCCCGGCCCTGAGACCCCTTTGAAAAAGCCGGCTTCCCACGGAAACAGTTTTCCTGAGGTGCACACCCTATCCCAAGTGGTTGTGGCAAGGTAAAGCAAATGCCCTCCACCTCTCTGGAAGAAACCACAGTGCCCAGCCATGTTCTAAGCCCTCCCATCCTCCCTGGGCTTCTGGCAGCAGGAGTGAAAAGAGAGGAGCAGAGCACTGGGATCCGTTTGACAAAAACCGGATTCCCACGGGAAAGTCTTTCTCCACGTGCAGACATGCTCCCAGGTGCCTGTGGCAAGGGGAAGGAAATGCCATACACTGACCTGGAAGAGACCACAGGGCCCAGGCACAGTCTGAACCCTTCCCTCATCCCGGCAGTTTTGCTAGCAGGAGTTCAACCCCAACGAACACAGCTCGGAGACCCTGAGGCAAAAACGGCTTCCGACGAACAAGAGGTGTTTGCTGTGGAAAACCTATCCCAAGTGGGGGTAGCCAGGTCAACAAAATGCCACACACCCAGGTGTAAGAAACAACATTGCCCAGGCACGGTCTAAGCCCCTCACCTCGTCCCTGTGCTTTGGGGAGCCGAAGGGACAGCCGAGGCCCACGGCCCTGAGACCCCTTTGCAAAAAGGCGGCTTCCCACGGAAACAGTTTTACTGAGGTACAGACCCTCTCCCAAGTGGTTGTGGCAAGGTAAAGCAAATTCCCTCCACTTCTCTGGAAGAAACCACAGTGCCGAGCCATGTTCTAAGCCCTCCCATCCTCCCTGGGCTTCTGGCAGCAGGAGTGAAAAGAGAGGAGCAGAGCACTGGGACCCGTTTGACAAAAACCGGCTTCCCACGGGAAAGTCTTTCTCCACGTGCAGACATGCTCCCAGGTGCCTGTGGCAAGGGGAAGGAAATGCCATACACTGACCTGGAAGAGACCACAGGGCCCAGGCACAGTCTGAACCCTTCCCGCATCCCGGCAGTTTTGCTAGCAGGAGTTCAACCCCAACGAACACAGCCCGGAGACCCCTTGGGCAAAAACGGCTTCCAACGAACAAGAGGTAGTTGCTGTGGAAAACCTATCCCAATGGGAGTAGCCAGGTCAACGAAATGCCACACACCCAGGTGTAAGAAAGAACATTGCCCAGGCACGGTCTAAACCCCCACCTCGTCCCTGAGCTTTGGGGAGCCGGAGGGAGAGCCGAGCCCCACGGCACTGAGACCCCTTTGCAAAAAGCCGGCTTCCCACGGAAACAGTTTTCCTGAGGTGCACACCCTCTCCCAAGTGGTTGTGGCAAGGTAAAGCAAATGCCCTCCACTTCTCTGGAAGAAACCACAGTGCCCAGCCATGTTCTAAGCCCTCCCATCCTCCCTGGGCTTCTGGTAGCAGGAGTGAAAAGAGAGGAGCAGAGCACTGGGACCCGTTTGACAAAAACCGGCTTCCCACGGGAAAGTCTTTCTCCACGTGCAGACATGCTCCCAGGTGCCTGTGGCAAGGGGAAGGAAATGCCATACACTGACCTGGAAGAGACCACAGGGCCCAGGCACAGTCTGAACCCTTCCCTCATCCCGGCAGTTTTGCTAGCAGGAGTTCAACCCCAACGAACACAGCCCGGAGACCCCTTGGGCAAAAACGGCTTCCGACGAACAAGAGGTGCTTGCTGTGGAAAACCTATCCCAAGTGGGGTAGCCAGGTCAACAAAATGCCACACACCCAGGTGTAAGAAACAACATTGCCCAAGCACGGTCTAAGCCCCTCACCTCGTCCCTGTGCTTTGGGGAGCCGGAGGGACAGCCGAGGCCCACGGCCCTGAGACCCCTTTGCAAAAAGCCGGCTTCCCACCGAAACAGTTTTCCTGAGGTACAGACCCTCTCCCAAGTGGTTGTGGCAAGGTAAAGCAAATGCCCTCCACTTCTCTGGAAGAAACCACAGTGCCCAGCCCTGTTCTAAGCCCTCCCATCCTCCCTGGGCTTCTGGCAGCAGGAGTGAAAAGAGAGGAGCAGGGCACTGGGACCCGTTTGACAAAAACCGGCTTCCCACGGGAAAGTCTTGCTCCACGTGCAGACATGCTCCCAGGTGCCTGTGGCAAGGGGAAGGAAATGCCATACACTGACCTGGAAGAGACCACAGGGCCCAGGCACAGTCTGAACCCTTCCCTCATCCCGGTGGTTTTGCTAGCAGGAGTTCAACCCCAACGAACACAGCCCGGAGACCCCTGGGGCAAAAACAGCTTCCAAAACAAGAGGTGCTTGTTGTGGAATACCTATCCCAAGTGGGGGTAGCCAGGTCAACGAAATGCCACACATCCAGGTGTAAGAAACAACATTGCCCAGGCACGGTCTAAGCCCCTCACCTCATCCCTATGCTTTGGGGAGCCGGAGGGACAGCCGAGGCCCACGGGCCTGAGACCCCTTTGCAAAAAGCCGGCTACCCACCGAAACAGTTTTCCTGAGGTACAGACCCTCTCCCAAGTGGTTGTGGCAAGGTAAAGCAAATGCCCTCCACTTCTCTGGAAGAAACCACAGTGCCCAGCCATGTTCTAAGCCCTCCCATCCTCCCTGGGCTTTTGGCAGCAGGAGTGAAAAGAGAGGAGCAGGGCACTGGGATCCGTTTGACAAAAACCGGCTTCCCACGGGAAAGTCTTTCTCCACGTGCAGACATGCTTCCAGGTGCCTGTGGCAAGGGGAAGGAAATGCCATACACTGACCTGGAAGAAACCACAGGGCCCAGGCACAGTCTGAACCCTTCCCTCATCCCGGCAGTTTTGCTAGCAGGAGTTCAACCCCAACCAACACAGCCCGGAGACCCCTGGGGCAAAAACGGCTTCAGTCGAACAAGAGGTGCTTGCTATGGAAAACCTATCCCAAGTGGGAGTAGCCAGGTCAACGAAATGCCACACACCCAGGTGTAAGAAACAACATTGCCCAGGCACGATCTAAGCCCCCCACCTCGTCCCTGAGCTTTGGGGAGCCGGAGTGAGAGCCGAGCCCCACGGCCTTGAGACCCCTTTGCAAAAAGCCGGCTTCCCACGGAAACAGTTTTCCTGAGGTGCACACCCTATCCCAAGGGGTTGTGGCAAGGTAAAGCAAATGCCCTCCACCTCTCTGGAAAAAACCACAGTGCCCAGCCATGTTCTAAGCCCACCCATCCTCCCTGGGTTTCTGGCAGTAGGAGTGAATAGAGAGGAGCGGAGCACTGGGACCCGTTTGACAAAAACCGGTTTCTCACGGGAAAGTCTTTCTCCATGTGCAGACATGCTCCCAGGTGCCTGTGGCAAGGGGAAGGAAATGCCATACACTGACCTGGAAGAGACCACAGGGCCCAGGCACAGTCTGAACCCTTCCCTCATCCCGGCGGTTTTGCTAGCAGGAGTTCAACCCCAACGAACACAGCCCGGAGACCCCTGGGGCAAAAACAGCTTCCAATGAACAAGAGGTGCTTGCTGTGGAATACCTATCCCAAGTGGGAGTAGCCAGGTCAACGAAATGCCACACATCCAGGTGTAAGAAACAACATTGCCCAGGCACGGTCTAAGGCCCCCACCTCGTCCCTGAGCTTTGGGGAGCCGGAGGGAGAGCCGAGCCCCACGGCCCTGAGACCCCTTTGCAAAAAGCCGGCTTCCCACGGAAACAGTTTTCCTGAGGTGCACACCCTATCCCAAGTGGTTGTGGCAAGGTAAAGCAAATGCCCTCCACCTCTCTGGAAAAAACCACAGTGCCCAGCCATGTTCTAAGCCCTCCCATCCTCCCTGGGCTTCTGGCAGCAGGAGTGAAAAGAGAGGAGCAGGGCACTGGGACCCGTTTGACAAAAACCGGATTCCCACGGGAAAGTCTTTCTCCACGTGCAGACATGCTCCCAGGTGCCTGTGGCAAGGGGAAGGAAATGCCATACACTGACCTGGAAGAGACCACAGGGCCCAGGCACAGTCTGAACCCTTCCCTCATCCCGGCAGTTTTGCTAGCAGGAGTTCAACCCCAACGAACACAGCTCGGAGACCCTGAGGCAAAAACGGCTTCCGACGAACAAGAGGTGTTTGCTGTGGAAAACCTATCCCAAGTGGGGGTAGCCAGGTCAACAAAATGCCACACACCCAGGTGTAAGAAACAACATTGCCCAGGCACGGTCTAAGCCCCTCACCTCGTCCCTGTGCTTTGGGGAGCCGGAGGGACAGCCGAGGCCCACGGCCCTGAGACCCCTTTGCAAAAAGGCGGCTTCCCACGGAAACAGTTTTCCTGAGGTACAGACCCTCTCCCAAGTGGTTGTGGCAAGGTAAAGCAAATGCCCTCCACTTCTCTGGAAGAAACCACAATGCCCAGCCATGTTCTAAGCCCTCCCATCCTCCCTGGGCTTCTGGCAGCAGGAGTGAAAAGAGAGGAGCAGAGCACTGGGAACCGTTTGACAAAAACCGGCTTCCCCCGGGAAAGTCTTTCTCCACGTGCAGACATGCTCCCAGGTGCCTGTGGCAAGGGGAAGGAAATGCCATACACTGACCTGGAAGAGACCACAGGGCCCAGGCACAGTCTGAACCCTTCCCTCATCCCGGCAGTTTTGCTAGCAGGAGTTCAACCCCAACGAACACTGCTCGGAGACCCTGAGGCAAAAACGCCTTCCGACGAACAAGAGGTGCTTGCTGTGGAAAACCTATCCCAAGTGGGGTAGCCAGGTCAACAAAATGCCACACACCCAGGTGTAAGAAACAACATTGCCCAGGCACGGTCTAAGCCCCTCACCTCGTCCCTGTGCTTTGGGGAGCCGGAGGGACAGCCGAGGCCCACGGCCCTGAGACCCCTTTGCAAAAAGCCGGCTTCCCACCGAAACAATTTTCCTGAGGTACAGACCCTCTCCCAAGTGGTTGTGGCAAGGTAAAGCAAATGCCCTCCACTTCTCTGGAAGAAACCACAGTGCCCAGCCATGTTCTAAGCCCTCCCATCCTCCCTGGGCTTCTGGCAGCAGGAGTGAAAAGAGAGGAGCAGAGCACTGGGACCCGTTTGACAAAAACCGGCTTCCCACGGGAAAGTCTTGCTCCACGTGCAGACATGCTCCCAGGTGCCTGTGGCAGGGGGAAGGAAATGCCATACACTGACCTGGAAGAGACCACAGGGCCCAGGCACAGTCTGAACCCTTCCCTCATCCCGGCGGTTTTGCTAGCAGGAGTTCAACCCCAACCAACACAGCCCGGAGACCCCTGGGGCAAAAACGGCTTCCGACGAACAAGAGGTGCTTGCTGTGGAAAACCTATCCCAAGTGGGAGTAGCCAGGGCAACGAAATGCCACACACCCAGGTGTAAGAAACAACATTGCCCAGGCACGGTCTAAGCCCCCTACCTCGTCCCTGAGCTTTGGGGAGCCAGAGGGAGAGCCGAGCCCCACGGCCCTGAGACCCCTTTGCAAAAAGCCGGCTTCCCACGGAAACAGTTTTCCTGAGGTGCACACCCTATCCCAAGTGGTTGTGGCAAGGTAAAGCAAATGCCCTCCACCTCTCTGGAAAAAACCACAGTGCCCAGCCATGTTCTAAGTCCTCACATCCTCCCTGACCTTCTGGTAGCAGGAGGGAAAAGAGAGGAGCAGAGCACTGGGACCCGTTTGACAAAAACCGGCTTCCCACGGGAAAGTCTTTCTCCACGTGCAGACATGCTCCCAGGTGCCTGTGGCAAGGGGAAGGAAATGCCATACACTGACCTGGAAGAGACCACAGGGCCCAGGCACAGTCTGAACCCTTCCCTCATCCCGGCAGTTTTGCTAGCAGGAGTTCAACCCCAACGAACACAGCCCGGAGACCCCTGGGGCAAAAACGCCTTCCGACGAACAAGAGGTGCTTGCTGTTGAAAACCTATCCCAAGTGGGGTAGCCAGGTCAACAAAATGCCACACACCCAGGTGTAAGAAACAACATTGCCCAGACACGGTCTAAGCCCCTCACCTCGTCCCTGTGCATTGGGGAGCCGGAGGGACAGCCGAGGCCCACGGCCCTGAGACCCCTTTGCAAAAAGCCGGCTTCCCACCGAAACAGTTTTCCTGAGGTACAGACCCTCTCCCAAGTGGTTGTGGCAAGGTAATGCAAATGCCCTCCACTTCTCTGGAAGTAACCACAGTGCCCTGCTATGTTCTAAGCCCTCCCATCCTCCCTGGGCTCCTGCAGCAGGAGTGAAAAGAGAAGAGCAGGGCACTGGGACCCGTTTGACAAAAACCGGCTTCCCACGGGAAAGTCTTGCTCCACGTGCAGACAAGCTCCCAGGTGCCTGTGGCAAGGGGTAGGAAATGCCATACACTGACCTGGGAGAGACTACAGGGCCCAGGCACAGTCTGAACCCTTCCCTCATCCCGGCAGTTTTGGTAGCAGGAGTTCAACCCCAACGAACACAGCCCGGAGACCCCTGGGGGAAAAACAGCTTCCAATGAACAAGAGGTGCTTGCTGTGGAAAACCTATCCCAAGTGGGAGTAGCCAGGTCAACGAAATGCCACACACCCAGGTGTAAGAAACAACATTGCCCAGGCACGGTCTAAGCCCCTCACCTCGTCCCTGTGCTTTGGGGAGCCGGAGGGACAGCCGAGGCCCACGGCCCTGAGACCCCTTTGCAAAAAGGCAGCTTCCCACGGAAACAGTTTTCCTGAGGTACAGACCCTCTCCCAAGTGGTTGTGGCAAGGTAAAGCAAATGCCCTCCACTTCTCTGGAAGAAACCACAGTGCCCAGCCATGTTCTAAGCCCTCCCATCCTCCCTGGGCTTCTGGCAGCAGGAGTGAACAGAGAGGAGCAGTGCACTGGGACCCGTTTGACAAAAACCGGCTTCCCACGGGAAAGTCTTTCTCCACGTGCAGACATGCTCCCAGGTGCCTGTGGCAAGGGGAAGAAAATGCCATACACTGACCTGGAAGAGACCACAGGGCCCAGGCACAGTCTGAACCCTTCCCTCATCCCGGCAGTTTTGCTAGCAGGAGTTCAACCCCAACGAACACAGCTCGGAGACCCTGAGGCAAAAACGCCTTCCGACGAACAAGAGGTGCTTGCTGTGGAAAACCTATCCCAAGTGGGGGTAGCCAGGTCAACAAAATGCCACAAACCCAGGTGTAAGAAACAACATTGCCCAGGCACGGACTAAGCCCCCCACCTCGTCCATGAGCTTAGGGGAGCCGGAGGGAGAGCCGGCCCCACGGCCCTGAGACCCCTTTGCAAAAAGCCGGCTTCCCACGGAAACAGTTTTCCTGCGGTGCAGACCCTATCCCAAGTGGTTGTGGCAAGGTAAAGCAAATGCCCTCCACTTGTCTGGAAGAAACCACAGTGCCCAGCCATGTTCTAAGCCCTCTCATCCTCCCTGGGCTTCTGGCAGCAGGAGTGAAAAGAGAGGAGCATAGCACTGGGACCCGTTTGACAAAAACCGGCTTCCGACGGGAAAGTCTTGCTCCACGTGCAGACATGCTCCCAGGTGCCTGTGGCAGGGGGAAGGAAATGCCATACACTGACCTGGAAGAGACCACAGGGCCCAGGCACAGTCTGAACCCTTCCCTCATCCCGGCGGTTTTGCTAGCAGGAGTTCAACCCCAACCAACACAGCCCGGAGACCCCTGGGGCAAAAACGGCTTCCGACGAACAAGAGGTGCTTGCTGTGGAAAACCTATCCCAAGTGGGAGTAGCCAGGGCAACGAAATGCCACACACCCAGGTGTAAGAAACAACATTGCCCAGGCACGGTCTAAGCCCCCTACCTCGTCCCTGAGCTTTGGGGAGCCAGAGGGAGAGCCGAGCCCCACGGCCCTGAGACCCCTTTGCAAAAAGCCGGCTTCCCACGGAAACAGTTTTCCTGAGGTGCACACCCTATCCCAAGTGGTTGTGGCAAGGTAAAGCAAATGCCCTCCACCTCTCTGGAAAAAACCACAGTGCCCAGCCATGTTCTAAGTCCTCACATCCTCCCTGACCTTCTGGTAGCAGGAGGGAAAAGAGAGGAGCAGAGCACTGGGACCCGTTTGACAAAAACCGGCTTCCCACGGGAAAGTCTTTCTCCACGTGCAGACATGCTCCCAGGTGCCTGTGGCAAGGGGAAGGAAATGCCATACACTGACCTGGAAGAGACCACAGGGCCCAGGCACAGTCTGAACCCTTCCCTCATCCCGGCAGTTTTGCTAGCAGGAGTTCAACCCCAACGAACACAGCCCGGAGACCCCTGGGGCAAAAACGCCTTCCGACGAACAAGAGGTGCTTGCTGTTGAAAACCTATCCCAAGTGGGGTAGCCAGGTCAACAAAATGCCACACACCCAGGTGTAAGAAACAACATTGCCCAGACACGGTCTAAGCCCCTCACCTCGTCCCTGTGCATTGGGGAGCCGGAGGGACAGCCGAGGCCCACGGCCCTGAGACCCCTTTGCAAAAAGCCGGCTTCCCACCGAAACAGTTTTCCTGAGGTACAGACCCTCTCCCAAGTGGTTGTGGCAAGGTAAAGCAAATGCCCTCCACTTCTCTGGAAGAAACCACAGTGCCCAGCCATGTTCTAAGCCCTCCCATCCTCCCTGGGCTTCTGGCAGCAGGAGTGAAAAGAGAGGAGCAGGGCACTGGGACCCGTTTGATAAAAACCGGCTTCCCACGGGAAAGTCTTGCTCCACGTGCAGACATGCTCCCAGGTGCCTGTGGCAAGGGGAAGGAAATGCCATACACTGACCTGGAAGAGACCACAGGGCCCAGGCACAGTCTGAACCCTTCCCTCATCCTGGCGGTTTTGCTAGCAGGAGTTCAACCCCAACGAACACAGCCCGGAGACCCCTGGGGCAAAAACGGCTTCCAACGAACAAGAGGTACTTGCTGTGGAATACCTATCCCAAGTGGGAGTAGCCACGTCAACGAAATGCCACACACCCAGGTGTAAGAAACAACATTGCCCAGGCACGGTCTAAGCCCCTCACCTCGTCCCTGTGCTTTGGGAAGCCAGAGGGACACCCGAGGCCCACGGCCCTGAGACCCCTTTGAAAAAAGACGGCTTCCCACGGAAACAGTTTTCCTGAGGTGCACACCCTATCCCAAGTGGTTGTGGCAAGGTAATGCAAATGCCCTCCACTTCTCTGGAAGTAACCACAGTGCCCTGCTATGTTCTAAGCCCTCCCATCCTCCCTGGGCTCCTGCAGCAGGAGTGAAAAGAGAAGAGCAGGGCACTGGGACCCGTTTGACAAAAACCGGCTTCCGACGGGAAAGTCTTGCTCCACGTGCAGACAAGCTCCCAGGTGCCTGTGGCAAGGGGTAGGAAATGCCATACACTGACCTGGAAAAGACTACAAGGCCCAGGCACAGTCTGAACCCTTCCCTCATCCCGGCAGTTTTGGTAGCAGGAGTTCAACCCCAACGAACACAGCCCGGAGACCCCTGGGGGAAAAACAGCTTCCAATGAACAAGAGGTGCTTGCTGTGGAAAACCTATCCCAAGTGGGAGTAGCCAGGTCAACAAAATGCCACACACCCAGGTGTAAGAAACAACATTGCCCAGGCACGGTCTAAGCCCCTCACCTCGTCCCTGTGCTTTGGGGAGCCGGAGGGACAGCCGAGGCCCACGGCCCTGAGACCCCTTTGCAAAAAGGCAGCTTCCCACGGAAACAGTTTTCCTGAGGTACAGACCCTCTCCCAAGTGGTTGTGGCAAGGTAAAGCAAATGCCCTCCACTTCTCTGGAAGAAACCACAGTGCCCAGCCATGTTCTAAGCCCTCCCATCCTCCCTGGGCTTCTGGCAGCAGGAGTGAACAGAGAGGAGCAGTGCACTGGGACCCGTTTGACAAAAACCGGCTTCCCACGGGAAAGTCTTTCTCCACGTGCAGACATGCTCCCAGGTGCCTGTGGCAAGGGGAAGAAAATGCCATACACTGACCTGGAAGAGACCACAGGGCCCAGGCACAGTCTGAACCCTTCCCTCATCCCGGCAGTTTTGCTAGCAGGAGTTCAACCCCAACGAACACAGCTCGGAGACCCTGAGGCAAAAACGCCTTCCGACGAACAAGAGGTGCTTGCTGTGGAAAACCTATCCCAAGTGGGGGTAGCCAGGTCAACAAAATGCCACAAACCCAGGTGTAAGAAACAACATTGCCCAGGCACGGACTAAGCCCCCCACCTCGTCCATGAGCTTAGGGGAGCCGGAGGGAGAGCCGGCCCCACGGCCCTGAGACCCCTTTGCAAAAAGCCGGCTTCCCACGGAAACAGTTTTCCTGCGGTGCAGACCCTATCCCAAGTGGTTGTGGCAAGGTAAAGCAAATGCCCTCCACTTGTCTGGAAGAAACCACAGTGCCCAGCCATGTTCTAAGCCCTCTCATCCTCCCTGGGCTTCTGGCAGCAGGAGTGAAAAGAGAGGAGCAGAGCACTGGGACCCGTTTGACAAAAACCGGCTTCCGACGGGAAAGTCTTGCTCCACGTGCAGACATGCTCCCAGGTGCCTGTGGCAAGGGGAAGGAAATGCCATACACTGACCTGGAAGAGACCACAGGGCCCAGGCACAGTCTGAACCCTACCCTCATCCCGGCGGTTTTGGTAGCAGGAGTTCAACCCCAACGAACACAGCCCGGAGACCCCTGGGGCAAAAACGGCTTCCAACGAACAAGAGGTACTTGCTGTGGAAAACCTATCCCAAGTGGGAGTAGCCAGGTCAACAAAATGCCACACACCCAGGCGTAAGAAACAACATTGCCCAGACACGGTCTAAGCCCCCACCTCGTCGCTGAGCTTTGGGGAGCTGGAGGGAGAGCCGAGCCCCCCGGTCCTGAGACCCCTTTGAAAAAGCCGGCTTCCCACGGAAACAGTTTTCCTGAGGTGCACACCCTATCCCAAGTGGTTGTGGCAAGGTAAAGCAAATGCCCTCCACCTCTCTGGAAGAAACCACAGTGCCCAGCCATGTTCTAAGCCCTCCCATCCTCCCTGGGCTTCTGGCAGCAGGAGTGAACAGAGAGGAGCAGAGCACTGGGACCCGTTTGACAAAAACCGGCTTCCCAAGGGAAAGTCTTTCTCCACGTGCAGACATGCTCCCAGGTGCCTGTGGCAAGGGGAAGAAAATGCCATACACTGACCTGGAAGAGACCACAGGGCCCAGGCACACTCTGAACCCTTCCCTCATCCCGGCAGTTTTGCTAGCAGGAGTTCAACCCCAACGAACACAGCTCGGAGACCCTGAGGCAAAAACGCCTTCCGACGAACAAGAGGTGCTTGCTGTGGAAAACCTATCCCAAGTGGGGGTAGCCAGGTCAACAAAATGCCACAAACCCAGGTGTAAGAAACAACATTGCCCAGGCACGGACTAAGCCCCCCACCTCGTCCATGAGCTGAGGGGAGCCGGAGGGAGAGCCGGCCCCACGGCCCTGAGACCCCTTTGCAAAAAGCCGGCTTCCCACGGAAACAGTTTTCCTGCGGTGCAGACCCTATCCCAAGTGGTTGTGGCAAGGTAAAGCAAATGCCCTCCACTTCTCTGGAAGAAACCACAGTGCCCAGCCATGTTCTAAGCCCTCCCATCCTCCCTGGGCTTCTGGCAGCAGGAGTGAAAAGAGAGGAGCAGAGCACTGGGACCCGTTTGACAAAAACCGGCTTCCCACGGGAAAGTCTTGCTCCACGTGCAGACATGCTCCCAGGTGCCTGTGGCAAGGGGAAGGAAATGCCATACACTGACCTGGAAGAGACCACAGGGCCCAGGCACAGTCTGAACCCTTCCCTCATCCTGGCGGTTTTGCTAGCAGGAGTTCAACCCCAACGAACACAGCCCGGAGACCCCTGGGGCAAAAACGGCTTCCAACGAACAAGAGGTACTTGCTGTGGAAAACCTATCCCAAGTGGGAGTAGCCAGGTCAACAAAATGCCACACACCCAGGTGTAAGAAACAACATTGCCCAGGCACGGTCTAAGCCCCTCACCTCGTCCCTGTGCTTTGGGAAGCCGGAGGGACACCCGAGGCCCACGGACCTGAGACCACTTTGCAAAAAGCCGGCTTCCCACGGAAACAGTTTTCCTGAGGTGCACACCCTATCCCAAGTGGTTGTGGCAAGGTAAAGCAAATGCCCTCCACCTCTCTGGAAAAAACCACAGTGCCCTGCCATGTTCTAAGCCCTCCCATCCTCCCTGGGCTTCTGGCAGCAGGAGTGAAAAGAGAGGAGCAGGGCACTGGGACCCGTTTGACAAAAACCGGCTTCCCACGGGAAAGTCTTGCTCCACGTGCAGATATGCTCCCAGGTGCCTGTGGCAAGGGGAAGGAAATGCCATTCACTGACCTGGAAGAGACCACAGGGCCCAGGCACAGTCTGAACCCTTCCCTCATCCCGGCAGTTTTTGTAGC